>NW_014564007.1:0-2669 GCF_001313825.1 Dinoponera quadriceps | reverse complement strand
TACGGTTTCGGGTAGCAAAATGGATTTTGCTAATTCGCATTTTTCAATAAGGATTTTCTATTAGAATGTTATTTCTATCAGAAAATGGAACAAGTTTTATAGCATAATCTAAAGCAATGGGGTTAACTAAGAAAAAATCAGTATAATGTTCCATAGTTATATAATTCATTTTTTAAAAATGTTTTAAAATGTAATGTTTTAATCAAATTTTATCAGTTTTCCAATTATGACATACTATGTATATATTTATTGTTATTAAGCAAAAATTAGTTATATTAAACTAACACTATAATTATTGAGAAAAATATTGTTAAAGGAATTTCTTTTATCAAAAGGTACATTATGTTAATAGGATATAATGGATTGTGTGACGTGGTAAGTGTAAACGATAAAATGTGTGTACTTCGCGAGGATCATAAAATTCAAAGATAGATTTATAGATATCTATTTTTCTACATTGTTTTAATAAAATCTTGATTCTTTATTTAAACACTCTCATTTTATCATCCCGGATAAGCCTTCAAAAATTGACTTGACATCTGTAACATTCTGGAAGTGGATGTACGCAACAAACATTGCGTACTCGCGAGGTCTAAACGTACTGGCAAATTTGTAGATCAGGTCAAGGTGCGAAAAGGCCCATTTACTCCGATCGTAGAATGTACGTTAGGTGGTCCTTCATTTAGGTCAAAGAACTTAATCTCTTTACCTGGGATAAGACCATATGAGAATGTTGAAGGGGAAATTCTGATTGAAATAATTGAAAGGAACTTAGTGAATAAATGTAATAAACTTAGTTAAATTTAGGGCATTTCGAATAAAAACGTTTTTTAATTTTACTAATAACATAATTTGCTCCTTACATAAATTAACAATAGTGATAAATTGATGAGGAAAGTCATTATAAAAGATACAATATTTAACAAATGGAACTGTTAGCTAAAGTTAAACAGTGAGAAATATGGTTTAACTCAATCAAACTTTTATAAATCAGCATTATCGGAATAATGCAAATAAAAAATAAAGATTAAAGTAAGATTAAATAAAAAGTAAAACGTGTAACTTAATGTAATACAATCGGATTTAACGTAACAAGAATGTTTAACATATCGATATTGTGAAAATAACAACTTTATACAATACAGAGAATATTAAAATTACGCTGTATATGTGTGTTTAAGGAATGAAGTGAGATTGGAGATTGGAGTGAAATTATTAAAAATAATATATAAATATGAAATAGAGACTTACAATTTAGTTGGATCGACTGTAGTGTATAGTACGCAGAACATGTGTTTGTTGATCGTGGTGCGCCGGATTTATGGGATCTCGGAATACCGAGAGAAATAGTTTACATAAGAGATCCCGACTTGCACAGCGTGTTAATTAGTAGCAGAAGAAGAAGAATAGAAGAAGAAGTGACTGACTGACTGACTGACTGACTGACTAACTGACACTGAATAACTGGTCGAACAATTAATACAAAACATTAATGCATATATACACATGGGAACTAACAAAATAACTGTGACGGTAACAAATGAAAACTATAACGGCAAAAAAACGTTGAGACTGGTTATCTATCCCGAGAATGAGAATCCAAAAATGCTAAGAACTGCTGAGAACTAACAAGATTTGTCAAATCTGCTAAAAGATCTGCGGGGTATTGCTAGATACTGATACTGCCGGATACTGCTAAAGAACTGCGGGATACTACGCAAGGCAGTAAGAGAGTAAAATTTTCATAAGGAGACTTTTGGAGGAGTGGTGGATAACGATTTTCGAGGAAAGACGATGGGGAGGAGATTGGTCGCGGTTCTTCAAATGCTAGCAATCATAAGAGCGCACGCAAGACGTGAGGGTGAAAGGGGATCGCTGCGGTTTCCTTTATGCAGTTCGTAAAATAGACGCGTTGGGAAATATATGACGTATCTGGTGGCGCGTTATCGGGAACTTGTAAACAACTTTTGGGTCAGAGTTTCATTGACGGGCTAACGTTTGTACATCTGGTTCGTCTCTTTGGCTATGTTCTTAGTCATATTACAGTTTATACGTTTATTACTGGATATCACTTGGCCAAATGCGTCTATTTTCCAATCCGAGAGAACATAGGTTTGTAAGAAAGGGGCAAGAAGAAAAATTCATTGTCCGTGAGATACGCAGGGTGTAACAATATTATAATACTTTAGAGCCTCATATGTTATTAAAAAAATAAAATGTTTTTATCGCTGGAGAATTAAGAAAGAAACATTTCTTGCCAAAATTGCTTTTTTGCTATTTGAGAAGAATTCACTGAATCTGTTTTTATTTATTTATGTGTGATTTAAGTTTTGTTTTCCTTGTACTTATCTTAGGTAAAAAGAAAAAAAATTTAAGGACAGAGACCGTAATGTAAAAACATGCATCAATTTAATACTGTTTCGACCAGTTATTCCTTACCGCTATATTTCAACTTATGACGAAATGTACACTCAGGCAGTTCAAGACAGAGTTATTCATAATGGGTCGTAGAGAAATGCAAACTTGAAGTATAACCTTATACATATATCTTAAGATACATAGTGTCTTTAGATCGCATTTGTGTCTTCGCCGATTCGAAACAGACAAGTTCGACGCGTTGAAGGAACGTGGCACAAATATAAACTGCGCATGCGCCGAGGTATACGAGG
>NW_014564006.1:405-635 GCF_001313825.1 Dinoponera quadriceps | reverse complement strand
ATTTGTATGTTCCTCGGAGTGTAAACATTTTCTACATGTCGTTCTTCAATGTGCGATTGAATCGTTCCACGACCGATGCTTTCATGACGGAGTACGTTGAGTAATGATTAACGTTGTGTTTCTTTGTAAGTTTCTGCACATCGGCGTTGTAAAATTCCTTGCCTTGATCGGTTTGGAGGTTCTTCGAGCATCTACCATCATTTCGAATTATCTGTGCGAAAGCATCGGCT
>NW_014564006.1:0-368 GCF_001313825.1 Dinoponera quadriceps | reverse complement strand
CTAAGCACATCGATAACCGTAAGTATATAGTGATGACCGTTGTTGAATCGCGCGTAAGGACGCATCTCCACCACATCAGCCTGCCACAGATCGTCGTACCCGCGCACGATGACGCGTCTGCGTGGAAAATTCTTTCGCGCTGAAGCGTGTAGTTCGTCCACGAGCCGCTGCTTTTCGTTCTTCCGTTTGCCGACTTTTGATGATTCCTTCGCCATTACGGAAGATGATCGTCTTCTCATGCTTATGATGTCTATGTGTATACTGATTTAACTGTACTACCCCATTATTTATTTTTTTCTTGATACGTTTAAGTACTTCCATCATATTAGTATTTTTTTCTTTTATTTTAGATTTATTTTTCACCCATC
>NW_014564005.1:0-479 GCF_001313825.1 Dinoponera quadriceps | reverse complement strand
CCAAGTTTTGGCAATTCTCTATGATTTTGGAATAAAGTTATAGCTTCTCCTTGTGCAACACCAATCTGTGATATGAGCTCCTCTATCCTAACATTGAAGGTAATCCAGAGGGACCACTTTCAATAATATCCTCTACCTTAGTCTCTGCTACCTTAGTCAGTCGTACAAATTCATTATGATAATGTCATGAGTAAATAAAACAATGTTGACAAGTGGTAAAAAGTAACACAAGTAGGTAATAAAAGTAAGATGTTTCAAGATATTAACTTCTTTCCAATTTATTTTACATTGGACGTTTCTTCATAAAATTTAATTCAGCTGAATTTATAATAACATGTATCATATCATTTTCATTATTCGCAATGCAGCTACATTCTCACACAGCGTCTGTAACGAATGAGGAAACTTAAGAAATGTCAACATAAGAGAACGACACTGCCGTTCAATGTTAGAACTTCAATGTGTCAGACTTTGTTGGT
>NW_014564004.1:0-1716 GCF_001313825.1 Dinoponera quadriceps | reverse complement strand
ATAGACCCCATGGGACAGTTATGTTTTTCCCGGAAGGTGGGACAGCTAAGAGTTAATATAATATATATACCAATCATTATCGCTAATTGAACCATTTCGTTTATATTTTTTTGCGCTTTTATCGCATTAAGTATCTAAAATGCGATATTGTTGATTAAAAATCCGTGATCCATTTATAACGAAAAGATATATGAAGTACAGAGATTCAGGAAAAGATACTTACTCGAAAGAAGTTTAAACTCAAAAATAGAATCGCAATTACAAGTGTTACGAATAAATATGACTAAATATGGTAGTAAAAAATAAGCCGCATCTTTAATTAAATAAAAGGAAAAAAGGAAAACTTGATAATTAAAACATAAATAGGAAAATTAGAACTTTTCGCAAGAAGAAACCGCGGACTATTATTATCATCGCTGCAAGTATCTCGATATTATTGCGAGAAATTTGCGAGTGCGTGTATTATATAAATATATTTTATAAATATATTATATAAATATACGGACTTGAGAGCTCTTTGGTGTATATCCACCGCAGCGTTTATATTTTGGGAAATCACGTGATCATCTTTCTCTGTGGAACTACGATATGTATTGGTCGATCGAATATTCAATACGATAACTGCAAATATATACAATCGCTCGTATATTAATAAAATTTTGATAGAAACTCTTCTATATATATACTCATTATTCCTTTAACACTTTCACAACCGCTGACACCAATGTGGTGTCATGGGCAGGCCAGTCGTTGTATGCCGGTGACACTCATGTGGTGTCATTGGTAGGCCAGTCGTTATTTGCCGGTGACACTCACGTGGTACCATTGATAGGCCAGTCGCTATTTGCCGGTGACTCCCACGTGGTACCAGTGGCAAGCCACTTGCAAAACTTTTCTTAGCACGTCATAATAATGTTAATTGTTTCATGAATTTACGTAAAGTTTTTTCTTCCAAAATATTGCCGGCCACTGGCGACGTTTCACTGCGCTAACATGCGGTTGTGAAAGTGTTAAGCGTTAATTAATCAATCATACAAAAATTATTATTGTTTTATTGAGATTCGTTCATTTATTATTTTAATTTTCCTGTTATTGCTACATAATTCCATATGCTTACCTGGCGATATTAAATATCCCGCAGATATGATCGACATACATTTAATGGAACGTAAATATAGATACGACGACTAAATAATTGACAAGCATACTAATTAACCAGTGGCACAGAAGTGGATAAAAATATATTTTTTTATCGACGAAATATTCTGTTATAGCGTAGAGATAATTTGGACGTGTCTCATTTAACGGAAAAATCATGTCGAGAATTCCCGGCAAAAATTGAGTGAACGCGTACATAATGACGCACACGACGATACTCACTAAGAAATTAAGTCCATATTAAAATCTCTTTATTTTAGTTTTATCGATTTATTGGTTTAACGCAAAGAAAAATCAATAATCAGATAATATCTAAAATTAACTAAGCATACCTGGGTACCTGGATAATTCCAAAAAATTTGAATTAGTACCAGGTAGTCGAGATTGACGATCGAGATGAGCGATTTAAACATTATCTAATTAACATGTGTACATTTATTTAAGGATATAAGAAATTACATTAAGAAATTAAATTATTGTGATTAGTCGTAAGTAACATCAATTTTTTAATTTCTAAACTTATTTTTGCAAGTAAAATTTTGAGCATTTATCGTTAAT
>NW_014564003.1:835-1051 GCF_001313825.1 Dinoponera quadriceps | reverse complement strand
ATAAACGCACGTCACGAATTAGTTTTGATACGTGCCCGCAACGATGTTGGTAGTATTAGAGCTCAACCAACATATAGAAGTCCTAAACTTACATTATTAAAAGTACAATGGCGCATGCCGCATGTGGTATTGAACGAACTGAACAAATTATCACTTTTGCGCACTTTGGAGAGCGGTCGGTATCTAAGTATGACCTTTCGCTCATGGGATCTGTAT
>NW_014564003.1:0-670 GCF_001313825.1 Dinoponera quadriceps | reverse complement strand
CATTATTTTTGTATCAAATTGGAGGCTTTATTTAACATAGTTACAATGATCCGATTTAGGTCAAATATACACCGTTTTGTTCGACAACTTTTTGCCATTTCGAAGGTAATTTCATCATGCCTCTCTCATAGAAACCCCCGTCCCTATTGGCAAAAAACTGGGAAAGTCGATTTTCACAAGCTTCCCCTGAGGCGAATTTTTCACCAGCNTAACTTGTTGCCATTTCGAAGGTAATTTCATTATGCCTCTCTCATAGAAACCCTCGTCCCTATTGGCAAAAAACCGAGAAAATTGATTTTCACAAGCTTCTCTTGAGGCAAATTTTGCAACAGCAAAAAAATTCGCCATATGCAGAAACAGGCGGTGATCACTTGGTGCCAAGTCCGAACTATAAGGTGGATTCAAAAGAACCTCCCAACCAAGCTCCCGGAGCTTCTGAGCTGGAGAGTCACTATCGATGAGTGTGGCCTGGCGTTATCCTGATGGAACACAATTCCTCTCCTATTGGCCAAAGCTGGCCGCTTCTGGGCGATTGCTTCCATCAGACGGTCCAATTGTTGACAGTACAGGTCCGAATTAAGAGTTTAGCCGTAGGGGAGCAGCTCATAGTAGATAATTCCTTGCCAATTCCACCAAATACACAGCAAAATCTTCCTGACCGTCAACCCTG
>NW_014564002.1:0-508 GCF_001313825.1 Dinoponera quadriceps | reverse complement strand
CAACACTTCCAGTCTTATAAAGAAGTCGTAAACTGGTCATCTTTTGAGGTAATCCACCAATCTATCCATTTTCCGACTTCTTTATAAGACTGGAAGTGTTGGTCAGCCAGGCCGTGTGCCATTGATCGGAACAAATGATAATCCGAAAGTGCAACGTCTGGAGAGTACGACGGGTGGGGTAGGACTTCCCATTTCAACGTTTCCAATATGTCTTGACCACTTTTGCAACATGGGATCAAGCATTGTCATCCTGCAAAATCACTTTCTCGTGTCTCTCGGCGTAGTGCGGCCGCTTGTCTTTCAATGCTCGGCTCAAACGCATCAATTGAGTTCAATACCGATCGCCTGTGATTGTTTCAATTGGTTATAATAGAGCGTAATACACTACGTCGAGCTGATCCCACCAAATAGAGAGCATTACCTTGGAGCCATGTATGTTCGGTTTGGCCGTCGATGTGGAAGCATGACCGGGAACTCCCCATGATTTTCTGCGCTTGGGGTAATTGTA
>NW_014564001.1:0-216 GCF_001313825.1 Dinoponera quadriceps | reverse complement strand
TAAAAGTTGTGGAGGACAGTGGGAGTCATCTACCTGTACTAATGACCTTGACCTTGAGGTCAGTTTTCAAGGTCATTTCAAGGTCAAGGTAACTTTTTTAAATGGAACCACCTATTTTTAATGCCGGATTCAGAAAGAGCGCGAAATTTTAGATCCAGATATTTATTAAAGTATAAGGTTAACGTGACTTCCATAGGTCAAATGAAGATCAAGAAA
>NW_014564000.1:1296-1612 GCF_001313825.1 Dinoponera quadriceps | reverse complement strand
GTAAAGAAACGCAAGATTCACACGACATTCACGTTACTTCGCCTATTACTGGCAACCTCTCAAGTTTCGCTCGCAGATTGATTTCTTCTACCTTTTCTCGTAGAATTAACGTATTTGGTTGAAAAGATTCAAGCCGAAACGTGAATTTGCAATAGTTCACGTTTTCTGATGTAGAATAAAAGGAAACGCTCGCCGGCTAATATCCTCGAGGCTGCCTCATGGAAACAACGTAATAAAGCTGAATATTTCAATCACACCCTTCAGTTTGCATTCGTTCACGATTTAACGTAAAGAAACGCAAGATTCACTCGACATT
>NW_014564000.1:0-582 GCF_001313825.1 Dinoponera quadriceps | reverse complement strand
GAAATCTGCGAGGCTGCCGCATGGAAATAACGTAATAAAGCTGAATATTTCAATCACAGTCGCCAGTTTGCATCCGTTCACGTTTCAACGTTAGGAAACGCAAGATTGATTGGACATTCACGTTACTACGCCTATTACACCCAAACCCGCAAGTTTCGTCTGATGGATTTCTTATACCTTTTCCCATGGAACTAGCGTATTTAGTCGAAAAGATTCAAGGCGAAACGTGAATTTGCATTAGTTCACGTTTTCTGATGTAGATTCGAAAGAAACGCTCGCCGCGTGAAATCTGCGAGGCTGCCGCATGGAAATAACGTAATAAAGCAGAATATATTAATAACNCGTTTTCTGATGTAGAATCGAAAGAAACGCTCGCCGGCTGAAATCTGCGAGGCTGCCGCATGGAAATAACGTAATAAAGCAAAATATTTCAATCATCCTCGCTAGCTTGCATCCGTTCACGATTTAACGTAAAGAAACGCAAGATTCACGACATACAGTTTATTTCGCCTATTACACACAAACTCGCAAACTTCGTCAGCGGATGGATTTCTTTTACTTTTTCTCATGGAACTAGCGTAT
>NW_014563999.1:0-1117 GCF_001313825.1 Dinoponera quadriceps | reverse complement strand
GGCGCGTGCAACGACGCACGATATAGCGGGAATTCTGTGATGTGAAGCTAAGTTTTGTTTCAGAATATTAAATTTTGCGTGCAATGTTACAGTTAACAACTTCAATGCTTTGGAAAAAGTTTTGAGGCGGGAACGTTACACCTCTCCCCTTTTTCAGAATAAATTACGACTTTTGGAGGAATTTATTCTATTTTATTTAAACGGTCTGTTAGATTTTTTTAAGTTATTGTTTTCATGTCAACATAGTCTTAGTGGCTATTTTTGTTTTTAAATTCTAAATTTGATATCGCTGTTATCACGCGTGATTGCAGTAGTGGCTCACTTATAGGTTAATCGTGCATTACTTCTTCCGGTGACATGTTTTCTTATCTAGNTGTTCCGTAGTGATTATTAGAGGTGCAGTGGCTTGTTGGTGTAGTTGTTGTGAAAATTCTTCGCCAGTGTTCCTTTCTCCTGGTGTCGTTGGTCGTCTTGGTGATCTATGTGCAACGTGCAGCAATAGGTGAGTGAGAGAACTCCATATAGCGCCAAGTGCAAACTGCATCCATACACAGTGTGAAGAGCGTATCCGTGGATAGCGGTGTCTACTAACAGCTTGACTATGCATATGATAATAAATATTCCGAAAACTCCTGCGGTTGCTGAGCCGAAGGTAATAAATCCCGACCATACTTTTCAGGCAGTATTTTCAGCAATTTTGTTAAGAAATTTTTCATCCAAGTTCATGGAGGCGATGTTACCTCCTGTCTTATATCCGGTGATTCCTCTAACCAGTGAATTTAAACCCTAATCGGTTTAGTTATTCAAACATTAAACTGTCAATTGTTCCTGATGTGTTGCTTTCAAAAAAATTCCAAATAAGATTTGCAACGATTTGAACATAAATTGTGAGTAGAGACCGATGGCTTCATTGGCACTACTAGATGATAGCTCAAAATATGAATGAGACAGGTCGAATAGAGACGCTTTCAAGCTTATCGATGTGGTCCCTACTGTCACGTCCTCGCGCCCTCGGGAACGAGAACGCGCTGCTCTCCTTTTAGTTTTGGGCTTACCTGCATTCACCGCCAATAACCCGGGAAGGTTGAGAGCACCCACCATTTGCTGATAGATAAAT
>NW_014563998.1:0-1557 GCF_001313825.1 Dinoponera quadriceps | reverse complement strand
CATGACTGGAGGCATGTCATTCGTCACGAAGTATAATATGTCAGCACATAAAGTTTACTATATATGTCAATGCATAAAATAAGTAAAATAAATAAATAAATAAAATAAATAAATAGTAAAATGAATCGTTTAAACACTCGTCCTATTGCTGACATCGTTTGCACATTAGTCGTAGTCGATGAACGCGTTAGCTATTTCGATCGAACTTCGCAACGCGATCATCGAAATCGTCACCATCTCCGAGCTTGTGAAGCCTAGCCGTTTGAGATATGCCTTCGTTTTATTGGGCATCGCTCCCCTACTTCCGACGACAATCGGTATGATCTCGCTTTTATTACATCCCAACTTTTGTCGAATCTGTTCGGCTGTTTCTTGATATTTTTCCGTTTTCTCATGGTAAGCTTGTGAGAGGCTCTGCCTGTCCTCGTACCGAACCGTCACGTCCAGCACGAGGAGCCCTTCTTGGCTTTTGATAACCAGATCGGGGCGCTTCAGCTCGCCTCTCACCCTCACCGTTGGCTCCACAAACGTCGGATATCTTTTCGCCACTTTATTCGCGATAAATTCTTTTATTTCGTCGTGTCTACGAATTCGTTGCGACTTTGTACTGGTGCATATTCCTAGAATATGCCCCAGTGTCTCCCGAACCGCTCCGCATTTCCGGCAAAGCGGGCTAACCTGCTCGTTTGCTCTTCTTAAAACTATCCGCGTACCAAAGGTATTTGTCCTCAATCGCAGTGCGTCTAGGTATCTAGAAGGTTTTAGTAATTTAGGGTTGTAGAGCCACGCGTTTCCTATTTTGTCCTTTCTAAAGTATGGTACCCCTTGGCCCTGCGATATCAGCTGCTCCCAGCGCTCCGTTTCGAGTCTATGCGTTTTCTTCCTAACTTGTTCCACTTCGTCCAAAGTCAGCGGCCATGTGGCACCCATAGAGTTTGCATACCTCCTCAGTCTTTCTTCTATATCTATGAGTGATGCTCTCACCAGCGGGTCCTCGGAACCGGCCATCCTAATGCCGTTCCTCAGGCTCGCCAGTTTGACAACACTCTCTATTCTTGGTATACCCAAGCCGCCATGACTCTTGCTCGTGTATAATAGCCCATCAGTTGTTGATGGATGGAGATGCAAGATTTTCTTTATTTCCTGCCTGACCTCGCTGTCCAACCGCTCCAGCACGCCTATGGGCGGTGGACAGGAGACAAGGCCATGTATATATTTAGGCAGTAGGTATGTCCTGATGAGGTTTACTTTCTGGTGCGGCTTCAGCTTCATTTTGTTAATCCCAACGATGGCTTTTATTATCGTCGGTATGCTGACACTCTTGCGGAACCCGCTCCACGTCGTAAATTTGGTGCCCAAGTACGCCACCACTTCTTCCGGGCCACAACATGGCACTTCCTCCCGCCGAATTGTTATGCCAGGATTCTTCAAGTACCATGTCTTACACGCCGCCTTGATCTCAAAAGTGGAACACTTCGCAATTGATAGGCTCATTCCAAGCCGTTGAAGATATCTGTCGAGAATCGTTATCTGTCGTTGTGCTTCTTCCCTATCTCT
>NW_014563997.1:352-605 GCF_001313825.1 Dinoponera quadriceps | reverse complement strand
TTAGCAAATAAATCTTATCTCCTACTTGGAATGATTGTGGGTTAACATGTTGGTCGTAATAGCGTTTGCTCCTGATCTTGGAATTTTTTAAGTTTTGTCGCGCTATTTCCTGTGTCGTTCGTATTCGATTAAATAAATCGGTCAAATATTCCTTATAGGTGTTATTAAGACCAGTTTCCGGCGGGGAATCGTTAGATGGTGTCCTAGCAACTTTTCCGAATACGAGCTCGTGTGGTGTATAACCGGTACTTTC
>NW_014563997.1:0-340 GCF_001313825.1 Dinoponera quadriceps | reverse complement strand
AGTTGTACGAACTTATCCCATTCTTCTTTCTGATTGGTGTATTGTTTTAAATATTCCCAAAGAACGTGGTGGCTGCGTTCCACCGATCCGTTAGATTGCGGGTAGTACGCGGTTGTCTTACAACCTTTTATTTTGAATTTCTTTGATATATTTTTCATCAGGCTATTTACGAAGTGGGAGCCTTGATCTGTTAGGGCGATGCGGGGTGCTCCGTATACGCATACGAAATTGTTAACAAAGGCTTCGGCTATTTCGATGGCGTTTGTCTGTTTTAAGGGAATTGCTAAGGAATATTTAGTTAAGAGATCTTGTATTGTGAGGATATAGGTGTTGCCGGAGG
>NW_014563996.1:0-393 GCF_001313825.1 Dinoponera quadriceps | reverse complement strand
GTTTTAATCCGACAACGATAAAATATTGAAGCAAGATATGGAATTTATGCGCGGCGCACAGTGGATATGGGCGAAAATAAATACGGTTCGGGGAACGGCGTCATAAATCTGAGCGCAGTGAAACGTGCGTTTGAACGTTTATTTCCGCGAATTTTAGCGCTCGCGCGCGTCCTGTATATTTAAAACGGCGAGAACCGCCGAGAATCGCCGAAGGAATCCGATTATGAAATATTAGGTCTAGTAAAAAGTAATTCATTATTTTTCCAATAGAGGGCTTTACTAATCTGTATCTCGCGTTGTATAAGTCCGATCGGATTACGCCAGATGGCGTTAGAAAGATAAGATTTCGTACTAAAAAAACCTCTCAGACAGTTTTGTGATTGCTTGACTCAG
>NW_014563995.1:0-468 GCF_001313825.1 Dinoponera quadriceps | reverse complement strand
TGGAGGAACATGGGCCACCAGAAGCCCCCGCCGTACCCCGTCAGCTCGCTACCCTCTAATTTCTGGACGGCTATAGAGGAGCCGCTACCGGCGCCGCCGGTATCTGGTGGTAATCGTTCCGACCCCTCGGCGGCGGTAAGGCCGGCGGGCCGAGGTCGCGCACGAGGACGGATTCGAAGCGATTCGGTAACCACCGGCAAAAATACGGCTGTCAAGAAGGGGATTTCGGAAACACAAAGGAAGGGGAATGTCGTTTAAAATGAGCAGTCTCCCCGGTGGAAGCAATTCGTCCTTGGCTTCCGGCCGATTAGTGCTTACTACAAAAGGAGACCGATTTTGGTGACGAAGGAGGGAGCGCGAGCAAAGTGAGAGTGAAAGAGAGCGAGCGAGAGCGAGAGGGAGCGATCACGCACGAGGGCGAGCGAGAGGGAGAGACCGAGCCGACGACCGAGGGTCAACCAGAGCAAG
>NW_014563994.1:0-821 GCF_001313825.1 Dinoponera quadriceps | reverse complement strand
GCCCGAAATCTACTGCTGATTTCGCGAACCGGAATACGAAACGGATATCAGCGTTCGAGGGTGGAATTATGGAAGTCCTACGGGGTAAATATTCAAATCACTGCAGGTGCTGACGTGTCCGATCCCAAGGATTGTGCGGTTATTTTGAAATCCGCTGCGGAACTGGGACCCGTGGACGCTATATTCAACCTCGCAGTTGTACTCAGAGATTCTATCTACAAGAACCAAATCGCAGAAACTTTCGAAGAGTCATTTAAGCCGAAGGCGAGGGCCACGAAGATGTTGGACGAGCTCTCGAGGAAGATATGCCTCGATCTCCGACATTTCGTCGTTTTCTCGTCCGTCTCATGCGGCCGAGGAAACGCTGGGCAAACTAATTAAGGGAACGGCTAATTTAATTATGGAGAGAATATGCAAGAGAAGAGTACAAGACGGTTTACCCGGAATGGCTATACAATGGGGCGCGGTGGATGATGTTGGACTTGTAGCTGACATGCAAGAGGACAATAAGGAACTTATCTTCGGCGGTACACTGCAACAAAGAATACAGTCTTGTCTGGATTCACTGGACGCTTTTCTGATGCTGAGTCGACCGATCGTTTGCAGTATGGTTGTGGCTGAAAAGCACGCGGGCTTTGGCAGAATTATAGATGTTGTGGAGGCTGTAGCGAACATCATAGGTACAGTTTTTTCATGTTTAAAATAAAGCAACTAAGCGTATATATTTAAATTATTTTATGCATATACCTTTTATTTCAACCTATTTTACAGGAACTTACGAAACTGTGAGCAAGTATTTTCTCGTTTCTGATGTAATCATA
>NW_014563993.1:0-732 GCF_001313825.1 Dinoponera quadriceps | reverse complement strand
CAAGCATTCAGACGACGCTCTTGTTTGACAGATTGCACATATGTATATACTTATAATAATTATAATAATTCTAAGAAGAGAGAGAAGTAAATTTCAAAAAGAATCATATTTATTCATGTGAATCATATACATCATTCGCATGATATACGGTAATTCAAACGCTGTGTGTAAACAAATATTATTGTTTCCTATATTTACAATTTATTATATATGTTAATAACATGTCACCACGTAACTTATAAAAATCTTTTTGGACGAATGTTTTATTTATAATTATATTTAATTGTTTAATTTTATTGGATTGGCAAATAAGTTCGTTCGGTTTTTTTGACTGGTATAAAATGCAATTTATTTAATATACAAAATATATACTAATCAATAATGTATTGACCATTCTTTTCTATGACTTCTTGCCATCTTTTTACCAATTTCATAATCCCACATTCATAAAACGTCTGAGGTTTACCGGCAAAAAACTGATCCAGTTGCGTTTTAACAGCTTCATTATTAGCAAAGTTTTCCCGTTAACAGAATTTTGCAGCGACCGGAACATATAACAATCAGAGTGCCGGTGAATAAGGAAGATGAGGCAAAACATTCCAGCCAAATCTAACAATTTGTTCGGAGTAGTTAATGAAGTATGGGGCAATATCGTGGTGGAAGACGACTCCTTTTTGATTTGCCAATTCTGGACGTTTCGAACGTATTGCTTGATTCAATTTCGTTAATTGG
>NW_014563992.1:0-557 GCF_001313825.1 Dinoponera quadriceps | reverse complement strand
CATCTCCCGTTGAGGCGCTGTTTTTTTTTTGAAGTTTTTGGAATGTAGAGCGCCTCACAACTCTGCCACGATTGCTAATAATATATCGGGGATGCGGGGACCGACAGCCCTTCCTTCAGGCTTTCTAATGAACACAGCCCCACCCCCTAACATCACTCGTTCGAAAGTTACAGCGGTTTCCCTTAAAAACCTAACTGTCATTCTTGCTTTCGGGCTTCTAATTCTTCACAAAGTGAAATATTACATATTTTTTGTTACCTATTTATTTATTTTACTTATTTCCACCTTGCTTTAGAATTTTTTCTAAGTTTTTTAAAAATTTCTATTCAGTTTTTTCGCTCTTTCTAAACTTTAGTGTTTTGTTGCTTCATTTTTTTAATTAATTCGTGATAGATGTAAAACGAAGACTTATCCTTCTTCTATTTATTGCTTTTCTTTCTAAGTTTTTTTTCCTAATTTTTTTTTATTTTTTTCTGCTTTTTGATTCTTTTTAATTTTTAAATTTTTATAGCTTAATATTTTTAATGATTCGTGGTATATATGTGAAACGACGGCCT
>NW_014563991.1:0-275 GCF_001313825.1 Dinoponera quadriceps | reverse complement strand
ATTAAATGTTTCTAACTGTTCGCTTGATAAAGTTTCCATGGGGACATTTGTTGCTAAGACTAATTTTACGCGGTGCGCTAACTCTTCGAGTTGCTCGACGAACCACGAGACGCAATCACTATCGCGACGGCTTCGAAAATACGATAACGATTTATCATATGAGCAGTGTAAATAATATGCTATGCTAAATACCCGATGATACTGATACGCGTGCGATTTGTGATCTTCGCTCGTAGTCTTCTATAAGATGCACTCCAGATCGGCGTACACGACAA
>NW_014563990.1:0-1515 GCF_001313825.1 Dinoponera quadriceps | reverse complement strand
CTAATTAATAAAACTTAATAAAACATGCATATAAATAATGCAGTATAATCGTCTCCCTCTTTGTTACAATTGGACCCTCCGGGGTTTGGGACGCTTGTAATCATATTCTTCATATTCTTTAAATAGTATTAAATGCGCAACTTAATTCTCGGCCTTTTAATACAATTTTGATGTTTATTTATCAAAAAAACGAATAGTTAATCTAATCTTCAAAGTAATCCCTTTCACTTCCTGCAAATTTCCGCCACTTTCCAGGCAACTGTCGAATTCCACTTTAAAAAAAAGATGGTTGTTTTGAGTCGATAAATTCAACGATGCTTTTTTCAACCTCCTCAACAGATGTTAACACTTTGCCGGCCGCTGTCATGTACGCGTAACTTTTCTTCGCAAACTGTTATCGGCCGCTGTCACGTACACGTGACTTCTTTCCGCCAGTGCTTCATTCCGATGTTTTTATAAGTACACATATTAATGCAGAGCAACAATTGATGAATAAGGAACAGCTGTTTTTACTGTTTTCCCCTCCCAATTTACCAGATCGTCTTTTGTTGAAATTTTTTAAGCGGATGTTTTTTGTAGCGGTTCTATTAGTATGAAATTGTCTTTCGTTGCTTTCGAATATCTAAAGCTTCGATCTATTACAAGTGATAAAAAATTCTTCAAAATGCTTTGCAATGAAAAAATATATGCCGATGTGTTATCAAACGTGGATAATAGTTCTGATAGCGAAAGTGATAATAATTTGGACAGTGGGAGCGATATCGTTGTGAGACGATTCCAAAATAAGGGAAGACCGATAATTAGTGACTCTGAAAGTGACGAAGAGATTTCTTTGCAATATGATTGGTCAGAAGTTGATTTTGAACCTGAGTTCCATACCTGTCTAGAACGGTCAGGATTACAAGTACCATGCACACAAGACATAATGTCAAGTGTGGAAATGTTTCTTGGTGATGATTTATTTAATTTATTTGCGACAGAAACAAACTTATATTATCAACAAAATAATGATAACAACAATGTATAAACGAAGAATAAAGCTTGGATTGACACAAATATTGCAAAAATGAAAAAATTTTTGGGCTTTCTAGTCGTAATGGGACTTGTAAAAAAGTCAAAAAGAGACGATTATTGGTCGACTCACCCAGTATTATATACACCTATTTTCGGGAACACAATGCCAAGAAACAGATTCCGACAGTTATGGAAGTATTGGCATTTCAAGAATAATGAGCATTGTCACGAAAGGCTCGATAAAATAAAACCGGTTTACCTAAACTTTGTGGAAAAATTTCAAAGAATTTATAAACCTGAGAAGGAATTATCGTTGGATGAAAGTATCATTCCATGGAGGGAAAGGCTATCTTTTCGTACGCATAACCCCGCAAAAATTATAAAGTATGGAATTTTTGTTCGTATGGTATGTGAGGCGTCATCCGGGTATACAGGGTGTCTCAGACTACCCATTTCACCCGATTTTTTCGTAAACGCGACATTTTAAAGAAAAATGTTTCA
>NW_014563989.1:0-479 GCF_001313825.1 Dinoponera quadriceps | reverse complement strand
AATACCCTGAAACAATCTGTTTTAACGCGAAGGAACGAAAACGGAATTCTAAAATATCGTTATGTTCAAATTAAATTATTAAGGGGTAAATTACAGTGTGCGGCGAATATTACTTTGTTTAAATTTGCAACTTCCATAATATTCATAAAAGAGCACTAAAGCCTTGCGATGTGATTGTTCAACATAATCTCTATAAGTAATTAAAAGCGTTATCCTGTAGTATAATAATAAATACGTTTTTCTGACGATAGAAGTCAAACGTAAGAATGTAATAGCATTGCACTTGGCTGTAAAATCAAAAGCGACTATTGCAAATGAAATGCGATACTTAAAAGTAAATGGAATGTTTGTGTATCGCACGAATCGTTATAAGGCAACTGATTACATTACTAAACGTTATAGTAGCGGATGAAAAAAAAACTGCGATCTTGTTTGCTATGGTGTGAAAGATAAAAGCTCGCTTTATGTGATGCATGACG
>NW_014563988.1:0-425 GCF_001313825.1 Dinoponera quadriceps | reverse complement strand
ATTTTCTAGGATATAAGTATAATATTAATTATAATTTAAATATAAGTTGCTTATTTATTGTTAATTTTGTTACAGGGAGTGGTGCCAAAATTAGTAGCCCATACGTTCTTAGTATTTCTTTTGTTGATACAAGGACAATTAATGTTAACATTGGCAAATATACCAATGACAATATGGCTATTTTACGAATACTTCAGTGTTCCCAGTGGAAATATGGGAGTTTATGACCCTACGGAGATTCATAATCGGAGTCAATTAAAGAAATATATACGTGACGTCATGATTCACCTTGGATATTGTCTCGTGTTCTTCTTTATCTATCTCTACTGGTAAGTAATATGTAAACATTGTTTTTTTCTCATATCATAACATACAATAATAAGAAGGGAAGAACGGACATTGAATATTTTGTTAATTTTTTAGCT
>NW_014563987.1:0-2171 GCF_001313825.1 Dinoponera quadriceps | reverse complement strand
GATGAACCGGCTCAAAGCATTTCAAAAGCCGATATCCATCAAAAAAAGTCTGTTTGGTGTGATTGTAAAGGAGTTACTTTTTTTGAGCTTTTACCGGATAACACAACAATTAATTCGGAAGTCTACTGTCATCAGCTGGACAAACTGAATGATGCACTTCAACAGAAAAGGCCAGAATTAATCAACAGAAAAGGTGTAGTGTTCCACCAAGATAATGCGAGACCTCATACAAGTTTGGTCACTCGCCAAAAGCTTTTACAGCTTGGATGGGATGTACTGCCACACCCACCATATTCTCCAGACCTGGCCCCTTCGGATTATTATTTGTTCCGGTCACTGCAAAATTTTTTGGACGGTAAAACCTTTACCTCAAATGAACACGTCAAAAATCACCTGGATCAGTTTTTTGCCAGCAAAGACCAAAAATTTTATGAGCGTGGAATCATGCTACTACCAGAAAGATGGCAAAAGGTGTTGGATCAGAATGGCCAATATATAATTTAATTAAATATTTATTCATTATACGAAGATCGTCTTTCATTTTCACCACAAAAAAACGAAATTACTTTCCGAACAACCCAATATATAAATGCAATTTGAGAATTTTATTAACATTTCACATTTTAATGAAAGGTCTGATATTTTCGCGTAGGAAACAATTTTATCGAATTTTTTTCATGCGTTTGATACAAATGCGATAACATTAGTTTCATGATTTTGTTTTCCCTGGTAGCATGCAACCATCTAAGCACTGCAACATTCTGCTGTCAATAGGCGTCAATCATGCGATAAAAATAAACCACGGTAAATAATGACAGTATCACTTGCTGTTATCGCCTGATTGGTGTCTATTACAGAATTTTATAATAAGTACATAATACATAACTTTTTACATATAAATATTTAAAATAAACGCGGTGTAAGAGTTAATGTTTCTCACCGAGTGAGTGCTCTTTCTGAGTAAAGTTGAAAAAGTCGTAAGTCACAAGACAGGAGTCGATCGGCGGTGCGCGAATAGGATCTAAATTAGATGCATCGAATAATTTAACAAACGGCTTCAAAACTACCGTAAAATCCGGAGAATAATCGTATCTAAAAGAAAACGTTTCGTCACTATATCATGTTGTGAAGGATAGGAAATTATCATGATAGAATTATAATCGTATATTGAACAACAAAATGTACCTTCTTGAGTAGATTAATTCTTCGGCATCCTGTTGATAGAAATGCGACATTTTAAAAGCGGCGATTTCCGATCGACCATTTTTGTACATGCAAACACAGTAAAGAAGATGCAATATTTTGCACATGGCACTTTGCGTTACCCTAACAGAGACCGTGACATCTGCCGAAAAATAAATTATCGTTTCACTCGTTCGGCTTGGCGTAAAAACTAATTAAACAAGCAGGAATCACCTATGGCTGGAACCAAATTGACCAGTGTACGGGGCAAAGCAATCCTTAAAAAATGGAGCGTCTTCCGTAGATGCAGGGTGTAACGTATCAGCGAGAAGTATTTCGGATTGTAACATTGTTCCGAACAGACTTCATTAGCCCCAAATAGAATCATAATGAGCTGTAAAATTAACCTCCAAAGGATCGTTCTTGTAAGAAAGTTTCTCAGGTCTTTTTCTTTTTATTCTTTCACCGAGAAAAATTCACTCCGCGACAAAGGAGATTAAGAGATTAGAAAGGTCGAACTAAACCTTCGATTGCTTTTTCATGTCTATCCTCGGGTCACTCTTGATCCTCTGCACCAAGATTCTCGCTTGTTGGAACGCGTTCTCTATAGCAGCAACTGGGAAGACGACATTCATTTTCGTAGCGGTCGAAATAAATTCATCTGTCCCTGTGGCGTATCCGGTTAACCTCTAAATAAACACCTGTATCATCGAGTAAAGATGAACATTAAATATTATCCAGCGACTTATATAATTTATCCGAGTACAGTAACGAGTACAGTAAGGCGTAACTCATTTCCAGCTAGACGTGACTTATTACACGACAAAGAATCGATGCAATATCGTTAAGAATGTTACATACGAGAACGATTGAGAGGATACATACCTTTAAAATATTGAGCTGTGTTAAGAATCGTCTCCAATTATCCTGACCTCCGATGCACCAGCTGACCCCACGTGCCTTGATAAAAGTTTCCACAGCGAATTCCT
>NW_014563986.1:0-528 GCF_001313825.1 Dinoponera quadriceps | reverse complement strand
TGGAGAAAATGTCCATGAGCAAAGTGTCAAGCCTGGAGTAAGATGATTACCTTGATTTTGACCTCGGCCATGTCCTCCAAGATCATTTCAAGGGCAACTTTACTTTTTTAAATCGAACTCCATACATTTTATTGCATATCCTTATATCTTATATCGAGAGCTCTTCTAAACACTATTATAAACTATTTTTTCGTTAAGTGCTTTTTCAGTTATAAACAATTTGTTAAGTGGCGCGTGATTCCGNTCCGGCCAGTTAATGAAGATCTTTGGGACAATCAATTGAAGCGCAATGGCTTCTTTTGTTACAGAAACAATTTTTCTTTCCCATAGCACATAAATTTCTCGTAAATATTATTAATTGATCTACATTGTCTACATGTATTAGATTTTCAGTTACTCAACGAGCTTTTTGCTAATGCTGGTTGAAATAAACAAATCGATAGTTGGACCAAACTTACTAATTAGTATTTTTCTTTACGTAATTATTGAGATCAATTTCCTATCATTTACCTGATTAATTCTTCTTTG
>NW_014563985.1:0-2535 GCF_001313825.1 Dinoponera quadriceps | reverse complement strand
CTCGACATGTTTAAGGTTATAGAAAAATATACCGGTGTATGGAATTTGGGTTGTTGTGTGTTGAAAATCTTCGTCAGCTGTTAGAGGAAGATGATAGCGCTGCAGAAGCTGTCTTACGGTCCCTAAACTGATGGCTAGCACCATATATAGGGAAATTCTGGTTTCATACTTCTACACGTGGTATATATATTAGGTTTGGGAAAAAGAAATCCATTATTTTTTCGGTAAATGGCTGTACTGATCGATATCTCGTAAAGTATCGATCAAACAATTTCAGATTTATGCTCGTTGGAAAGGTGACATTTCGCACTAAAAAAATTCTTTTGTTGTTTTTTGTTCGGTCCATTCAGTTGTTAGAGGGTCCATTCAGAGTTACAGGGTGTTAAAATTGGAAGTCAACAAAGAGAAAATTCGGTACATTTTGCAGTTTTCTTTGATAAAGGCGAAAATGCAAGCCAGACGGCTGTAATTGTGAATGGTGTTTATGGTGCCGATACTGTAACAGCCAATTACGTGAAATTTTGGTTTCGTCGATTCCGTTGAGGTATTTTTGATGTTAAAGATGCACAGGTAGGCCCGTCGTCGAAAATGTCGATAAAATCACAGAATTAATCGACAGGCATGTTAGTAATCGTAGCATCGCCTAGGAGCTAAAGATCGACCATAAAACAGTTTAAACCATTTGCACAAAGCTGGATTCAAAAAGAAGCTCGATGTTTGGGTGCCACACCAATTAACACAAAGAAACATGATGGATCGAATTTCCATCTGCGAAGCTTTGGCTAAACGGTATGAAATCGACCTATTTCTTAAACGGATGGTAACTGGGGATGAGAAATGGATCGACAACATTGTGCGAAAACGATCGTGGTCAAAGTGCGGTGAAGCAGCTCAAACGGTGGTCAAACCAACGGCCAGGGAGGTTCTGCTATGCATTTAGTGATACTGGAAAAGAATCATTTATTATTAGTTGCTTCCATATGGTCAAACACTAAATTCGGATCTCTACTGTCAACAACTGGACCGTTTAAAGCTAGCGATTGACTAGAAACGGCCAGAATTGGCCAACAGGTGAGGTGTTATGTTCCATCAGGACAGGCCACACATGTCTATAGTGACTCGCCAGAAACTCCGGGAGCTTGGTTTGGAAGTTTTGATGCATCCACCATGTAGTCCGGCACCATGCGATTCCCATGTTTTTCATACATTGCAAAACTTTCTAAGTGATAAGAAATTGACATCAAGAGAAAATTGTGAAAATCGATTACTAGAATTTTTCGCCAATAGGGACCAATATTTCTTTGAGAGAGGCATTATGAAGCTACCTTTAAAATGGCAACAAATTATAAAACAAAACGGTACATATTTGATCCAAATCGAACAATCCGAAACATATTAAATAAAGTCTTGAAGTTCACATAAAAATAACGGATTTCTTTTTCCCCAACCTAATATACGAGGGCAGTCCAATAAGTATTTAGCCTATAAGAGAAAAACAAAAATTTTGGAAAAGTGACGATTTAATTCTCAACATAGTCTCCTTTTAGCTCGATACACTTGACCCAGCGATGCTCCAACTTCTTTAACCCATCTGAAAAATACGTTTTCTCGAAGTCTGCAAAGGCCTCCGTGGCGGCGATGACCTCCTCATTCGACTCAAATTTCTGCCCGGCAAGTGACTTTTTCAAGTTTGGAAACAAAAAAAAGTTGCACGGGTCCAAATCTGGAGAATACGGTGGATGTGGCAGCAGTTCGTAGTCCAATTCGACCAATTTGGCCGAATAAGGTGGTCATCGCCGCCACGGAGGCCTACTTTGCATACTTCGAGAAAACGTATTTTTCAGATGGGTTGAAGAAGTTGGAGCATCGCTGGGTCAAGGGTATCGAGCTAAAAAGAGACTGTGTTGAGAAATAAATCTCCACTTTTCCAAAATTTTCGTGTTTCTTTTGTAGGCTAAGTACTTATCGGACTGCCCTCGTATACAGAGTGTCCCAAACCACCCGTCTCACCCGATTTTTTCGTAAATGCGACATTTTAAAGAAAAATGTTTCAGACAAAAGTTTTGTGATTTCGAGGGGCACATAAGATGGTGTCATTGGTTTGACCTTGGATAGTCGTTTGAAGATCACGTGAAGGTCACCTTTAATTTCTTAAATAGAAACCCCCATTTTTCAATGCATATTCTTGTAGCTCACCTCGAGAGCTTTCCAAAACGCTATAATGAAACGTTTTTTTAATCAGTACTTTTCGAGTTATNACCGCCGGCATTAGCATTACCCAAGGTGGAGGTTGCACGGTCGGATTTACACCTCTTTGTGTGTTTGTGTGTTTGTGTGTGTGAATGTGTGTGTGTCACAGAGTAAGGACCCCACGGTTCGTCACTCCCGTAGTATTTATCGACTCCAAACCCTCTCTGCTGTACGCACGCGTGTGTGTGTGTGACTGATGTTACTAGTGCTCGAAATGCCCATCGTTTGCTTCAATTCAAGCAAGTACTCTTTTCTCGAAATTATTTGTTGCATGAAGAATTTCAT
>NW_014563984.1:1461-1673 GCF_001313825.1 Dinoponera quadriceps | reverse complement strand
TGAAGAGTTATCTATTGCACATACGGAGGGTAATTCCACGGAAACACCTGATGTAAATCGCTCAAGTGAAGATAATGTTATACAATCGTTAAAAAATCGTGCATTAGATGCTGATAAAACGGCTAGAGCAGATAAATCACTCCAACAAAATAAATTATGTATACTTTAAAATGGTTTAAATGTAGCCAAGGAAAACAGTATATATATATATC
>NW_014563984.1:0-1190 GCF_001313825.1 Dinoponera quadriceps | reverse complement strand
TTTTAATTTTACATTTTCAGATGATGGATACATCGTGGAATATTCATTAGAATACAATTTCTTGCGATTATCGCCTGCAGCTCGGCAGAGATTGAACATCCCAGTTAAGATCGTTACTTTGGATTCATTAAACGACAAACGTTTAGGCGATGCTTTTTTAAGATTGATCCTAAATGAATTTCTGGGCTATGACGATTTGTTAATGGCAAGCATCTAAACGTTAATGGAACACGAAGATAACAAAGGTTTCCTGCGGTAACTTTTTNACGAAGATAACAAAGGTTTCCTACGGTGACTTTTTTTTAAATATGAAGTAACGTTCATCAATAGAAACGTTTTAAGACATATTAATCTTGTAACTATTATAGTAGTTATACGGTTATAATCGCCTAGTCCAAAACAGTAACTACGACGACAACGTTTCATTTTGTTTAATAATTATAACTTCAACTATAATTATAATTTCTCTAGACTTATGTTTATTTACACGAATTGGTGTTAATTAACATCTCTAATGGTAAAGATTACCATAGATTTCATTCTTATAAAATCATATCACTATACGAGCATATATTATAAGATAAATAAAACAAATATGGCTGTTTGAATATTTCTAGATTAGCTGTGTAATTGTCAAAATGATTTTATCGTTTATACGGTTTTTCAAATCTAGATTTATAAATCTTCATCTTTTCGAAAATATATGTAGACTAACAACAACTGGNTATGGCTGTTTGAATATTTCTAGATTAGCTGTGTAATTGTCAAAATGATTTTATCGTTTATACGGTTTTTCAAATCTGGATTTATAAATCTACATCTTTTCGAAAATATATGTGGACAACAACTGATGTTGTAATATTGGTGTCAAGTACCATTTACACAACATTTTCATTAAGGATTCTAATTACAGTTGTTACTAAATCGGATTAGCGTTGCTGTATAAACGTAATGAATCTTAGGATACTGAAAGTTGTAATGTTGGGCTAAGAAACAATCGTAGCTTTGGGCATCACATGGTCGTTTTTGGCCAGATATTGTGGTAGAGAATAAATTAACAATCGACAAACATTGAAAAGATTACCGTATTAAATTCTTCAATTTGTCAGTTGTAGAAATGTGGTAACCGGAGAACACTACCGATTCGTTAGCATGTGAATGACGCGAACCTCGTACCTCGCTGCATTCTT
>NW_014563983.1:356-619 GCF_001313825.1 Dinoponera quadriceps | reverse complement strand
CACTTTATTCTGAGCGTACTTCAAATAATCATTTTCTGTCCGACTAACTACCTTTATTCTTTCGCGATCTTGCGATAATATTCGATGGAGAACTTTCAGAGTCAGTAGGAAAGATAGGCCGGTTCTGGCGCAGTTGGGTCTGTTTTAACGGCCGAGTAGGGAGACCAGTTAGCGCAGTTGGATCTGTTTTACCGGCCGTGTAGCAAAAACCATTTGGCGAAGCTAGCGTAGTTAACGCAGTTGGCGCAGTTGGCGCTGTTTTT
>NW_014563983.1:0-274 GCF_001313825.1 Dinoponera quadriceps | reverse complement strand
CCCTCCTCCGACAGTCGGTATACCATCGCGCACCCCCTCCTCCGGCAGTCGGTATATCCTCGCGCACGTCCTCCCTCTCCCTGTTCGCGACGACTCGCGGTAGTCGCGCACGCGAAGGTCCGCCCTTACCCGCAGCGGTCCGATTTGTATCCCCTCCAGCGGCCCGTTCGCGGTAGTCGCGCGCGCGAAGGTCCGCACCTACCCTCCCCCCGCAGCGATCCGTAACCCCTCCAGCGACTATTCGCGGTAGTCGCGCGAAGGTCCGCACCCCTCC
>NW_014563982.1:362-616 GCF_001313825.1 Dinoponera quadriceps | reverse complement strand
AAGCTGCAACGAGCGTGTGCAAATAAAAGTATTAATTCTCGGCGATCGGAGCGTTGGGAAAACATCAGCTGCACGGAAATTCCTGGGGAGTACGTGGGAAATTATAAGCCAAGGAATCTTGCGCAAATATGTACGTGTCAAAGACAAGCTATACGAGTTGAACGTGTTTGACACAGTCTCCGTTGAAGAATTTGGAGAAGTACCACCAGAGTACAAGGACGTCGACATATGTCTTCTGATGTACTCAGCAAGCG
>NW_014563982.1:0-239 GCF_001313825.1 Dinoponera quadriceps | reverse complement strand
TAATTTCAAGAAAAGAAGCGGATGATTGGTGCTGGAACAATAATCTTCGTCACCCAGAAATATTAACCAAAGAGGAGCCCACCATCAACCGAACATTTGGAGTAGGGATGTCATTGTACGAGCGTCGACAAGAGGAATTGGGACAGTCAAGTGGAACTATCAATCGCATCCTCATTCCTGATGTTATTATAAGAACAATGACATGGTGTCGGCACTTCAAAAACTAAGGCGAACAGATA
>NW_014563981.1:0-1412 GCF_001313825.1 Dinoponera quadriceps | reverse complement strand
ACGTCGGAGAGTACCGAATCTGCCGGAAGCAGGAACTACTGCCGGGAAAGACCCGGCTGGCGCTCAAAGAAACACGGAGAGATTCGCGTAACGACGCTGAGCAAGATAGCTTTTCGGTAGAATGACACAGATTATCTCAGCTGCCGTGAAGCAGCTCAGACCCACCGCCTAAAATCATATCTCCTGGAGCAACGAGAGCGAAGGTTCGCGCTCCTTTAAATTCGTTACGGGGTGCGGAAATTAGCCTTTACGCCAAGGACGCAGGCTAATTAGGAAACATTATTTCAGTGTCACATCATATGACCGATAGTTGGTAGGATTACGTCAGTATCTGTATTAAGCTTCGATAGAATTAAAATGGTGTTGTTTTATCGTTAACCGGCCTCTAAGTCGTTATCTCTCCCAGCTCCCCCTCCGACGGTCCGCAAGTATCGAGGAGGACGCGACAGAACCATGACGCTCTACAACGCGGAATAGTGAGGGATACGACTCACTGTTTAAAGTTAAGTATAATTGAGCTAGCCAATGTGGATCCACTGCCGCGTAAAAGTAAGAGCGAAGAGTCCCGCCACCGACGAGGACGCGAAAGGCGGTGGACGCATGACAACATATGTAACATAACCTGCACGCTATGATACGTTACAAGTTATAAAATCATTGTTATATTTCACATTACATAAATATACTAATAATTAATTTTTGTGGAAACTTTTTTACATTTTTGATCAAGAAATGTCAAACAGTATGATTCTGCCTTTTGTATGCTTTGCTTTGTTAATTATACATAACAAAGGTGTCGAGAACCCCATTATGAATAGTATGCAATAACTATATATTAAAAGGCGAGTCAAGGACGGTTTTCTTGGTCGAGTGCACCTCCGCGCACAGGTGCAATAAAACGAAATAGAGCTGCCATCGTTTCCACATTGTTTTTCTGAGCAAACGAATGAAACACGAGTATTGGAAGAAGCACATATATTCTCACTCCGAGTTGAAACTCGGTGCTTCACTAAGGAGACGTACCTTGCCGCTCGAGAGAGAGGTAATCAATAATACCTAGCAAAACACAACTTTCAAAGAAAACTCATATATCGACGACTTAGATCGGCTTGCNATCAGCCAAGGTAGCTGTTGCCGCCACCATATGAGAAAAATGAACTGTGATCTCTGCGGAATAAAAGTCTTAAGGAAAATGTATCGAACAACCTCGTTACTCGTAGTCCGCGATCTCGATAAAGATATTTTTACTCCCGTTGAAATTATAATAAATATGCGTAGCTCTTTCTCTCTCTCTCTCTTAAATAATTGAAAAATTTTGAAATCTAATGTCGATATGTTTTTACAATCGCACAATCGGGAGTAGGCAAATTATCGATTGATTTTGATCGAATTGCAATACACAGCGCATAATG
>NW_014563980.1:0-1814 GCF_001313825.1 Dinoponera quadriceps | reverse complement strand
AGCTCTCGAGGTCAGCTACAAGAATATGTAATAAAAAATAAAGGATGCTGTTTAAAAAAATTGGGGTGACCTTCATGTGACTTTGAAATAATTCTTCGAGGTCAAACCAATGGTACCATCTTATGGACCCCTCGAAACCAAACAACTATTGTCTGAAAATTTTTTCTCTCTCGGGCTTGGTTTTCGAAATATTCGGCTGGATGGATTAAAATGGTCCACCCTGTATATATACAGTGTGTCCCAAAAGTATGGACACATCTGATTTTCTTGGAAAATAAGCGTGCTAGAAAAAAACGTCAATAAAAAAAGTTTCGGTAAATTAAACAATGCTTCTAGGAGTGACCTTGAATTTGACCTTGAACTTGACTTCAAGGTTATTTGAATGTCAGTGTTTTTTTTTAATGGAAACCTCTATTTTTGACACCGGATTCTGAAAGAGCGAGAAATTTTTTACGTCTGAAACGATAGTTTTTAATTTGTTAAAATGTTTTTCAGAAGCTAAAATAAAGGTCAAATTTTGAAAAATTGTCCTGAAGCTGTTTTCTTAAAACTTTTTAGGATTTATGGGCGAATAAATTTTAGAGTAAGTTTGGGGGCCAACGACCTTGAGCATTTTACCTAGAAGTCAATTTTCAAGGTCATTTGAAGGTCAGAGTGATTTCTTCCATGGAAATCCCTATTTCTGACATCGGCATCTAAGAGAACGAAAAACATAACGCCTGAAATGGTGCTTTAGAGTTTGTCGTTGTGACCTTGAGAAAATTAATTGAAGGTTGAATATTTCAGAAGAACTCAGAAGCTGCTGCTTCAAATGTGCTAATCTTGCTTTTAGCGCTACCCAGAAACAACGACGTGGACGTAGTAATTTCTGTTTCCTTTGGGGTGCCTGATTAACGTGAGTCCCCTTGCCTCTCACGATTGAGGTTCTGTCCAGCCGGTGAAGGCAAGACAGCTTGTGTCCGGCCGGTGAAGGCAAGACAGCTGGTGTCCGGCCGGTGAAGGTAAGATAAAAAATCTTTCAGAAATCGTCAGTTACTATCTAAAGTTCTTGTTCGAAATGTCCTCCATTTTTAAGTTAACAATACCCCATGCAATCATAAAATGCTGAAACTCCCTTTTGAATTATATCATTTGGGATTGCCTGAATCGTAAAAATAATACATTGTCGTAATTCCTCTAAGTTCACAGGTTTTGTAGCATAAACTTTGTTTTTGAGATAGCCCCATAAAAAATAATCTAGTGGCGACATGTCAGGAGAACGAGGTAGCCACTCAATAATTTCTCTGCGTCCAATCACTCGTCCTGGAAATATTTCATCTAAATAATTACATACATTTCTTGCGTAATGAGGGGCAGCTCCATCTTGTTGAAAGAAAGTGATGTTAAAATTGTCACCGACAATCTCATTTATCGCAGGTATGATTTGATTTCTCAACATGTTTTCATGCTTTTCTCCTGTCAAATTTCCTTCTACGAAAAATGGCCCTACTATGGCCTCATTTATTATACCTGTCCAAACATTTAATTTTTGTGGATGTTGTGTATGTGATTCCAGAAACTAGTGTGGATTCTCTGGTGCCCAGAACCTACAATTGTGACAATTATTGTTGCCATGTAACTGAAAAGTACATTCATCGGAAAAGACTATTTTGTTCAAAAAATTTTGTCGCGTATCTATACGGTTCATTATTAATTTGGCAAACTCTAATCTTCGATCGAAATCATCCTCATTCAATTCTTGTACTAATTTGATTTTATATGGATAAAACTTTAACAGTTTCATTATTCTGTGAACAGAAGTCTTAGTAACATCA
>NW_014563979.1:0-1434 GCF_001313825.1 Dinoponera quadriceps | reverse complement strand
TTATATATTTTTGGGTAATTATAGGCCAGAAGCTGATAGACTACAGCATGAGTATATTCTACAAAACTTGAATATTTTATAAAATAATCTACGTGAACATTTCCATTCCGCTACATTTGTTTGTCAGGTTCAATTTCGAACAAATGATACGCGCTTTAACACGTTGAATGCTGCGACACTAATCACCGGTAATCGACATTATGACACTACTGTGCATTATTAAGTTACGCGTAAAGTACAATTAATAGTATTTGAAAAATCGATTGCTCGGCAAACAGAGAGATAATAAAACGAGATATCAATGATACATGCGTTTCAAATTGCATTTGTTTGTTGCACAGCGATATCTTTGGTTATTTAATTACCAGTGAAGCCTTTGTAAAATAAACAGAAATCAAAACGGTAGTCAACGTGTTGAAGTAAATGCACAGGAATATCGAGTTTTTAAGAAGAGCATAAGAGCATAAGAGCATACATAGAGGAAAAGTGCTAGATTTAAGTAAATGATTATATTTAAGTAATATTTATTTATATAAGAATTTGCTGAGGAATATTGTAGTAATTGTTTACTTGAATCTAATAAAATATTTTTTCTGTATAAAAGCGTCGTGATTCGACTACTCTTCAGATATGTTTTAAGAGTTATAAAGAGAGTGTGTATCGAAGAGAGAATGTGAAGAATATCATTTTTTATTTCTCATGCGATTATACGTAAATATTGTCAATTAGGCGAAAAATATCTTATTTGTGCGAAAATGCTTATAGTTACGAGTCACAATGGTACATCGCTCCGTTGCACGCGCAGAAATTACTGCTGTTTATGATGCAAAGGAGCATCAAAAGTAGCTTCATTTGTTTGGGACGATTGAAGGGAGATGTTTTCGTCCCTTCATCGGATAGTTTGNATTATATTTAAGTAATATTTATTTATATAAGAATTTGCTGAGGAATATTGTAGTAATTGTTTACTTGAATCTAATAAAATATTTTTTCTGTATAAAAGCGTCGTGATTCGACTACTCTTCAGATATGTTTTAAGAATTATAAAGAGAGTGTGTATCGAAGAGAGAATGTGAAGAATATCATTTTTTATTTCTCATGCGATTATACGTAAATATTGTCAATTAGGCGAAAAATATCTTATTTGTGCGAAAATGCTTATAGTTACGAGTCACAATGGTACATCGCTCCGTTGCACGCGCAGAAATTACTGCTGTTTATGATGCAAAGGAGCATCAAAAGTAGCTTCATTTGTTTGGGACGATTGAAGGGAGATGTTTTCGTCCCTTCATCGGATAGTTTGGCGACGGTAATTAAAACCGTTCCGACTCGTTGGGACAGTGAAATTTAGTCATTCGTCCTCATCTCTCTTTTTTTCTTTTTCTCCCTTTCCTTTTCTTATCTCTCTGTGATAAGTTTTTCGTTTCAGATTAC
>NW_014563978.1:266-1403 GCF_001313825.1 Dinoponera quadriceps | reverse complement strand
CACGTGGACGGAACCGGCGTCGAAGTGGGGCTCAGTATGAAATACCTGGTCCTCATCCTGGATGGTTCCTGGGTGTTCGTACCTCATTTCGAGGAAATAGGACGGCCACCGCGTTAGGTGGTCTCCTGCCCAATATCGACGGTCCAAACGCCAAGGTCAGGCGGCTGTACACAAATGTGGTGCACAGCATGGCCCTCTACAGGGCCCCCGTCTGGGCGGACAAAACGGTGGGCAACCGCCGCATCAAGTCAATGAAGCGGCGATCTAAGAGATGGATTGCAATCCGACTCGCCCGCTGCTACTGGACTGTGTCCCACACAGCCGCCACGGTCCTCGCGGGGTTATCCCTGCGGAGCTTTTTGCGCAAATGTACGCGGAAACGTACGAGCGCATTGGGGAGTTCCGCTGGAACGATCGAGTTGAACTCACCGTGACCTTGGCAAAGAAACAGGCCCGGCAAAAGGCGATCCTCCGCTGGAAGCTCCAGCTGGGAGGTCCCCAAACGCCGGGCCGGCGGACCGTCGATGCCATCCGGTCCTGTCTCCAAGAATGGATAGACAGGGCCCGAGGCGGTTTATTGTTCCCTCTGGCGCAGGTGCTCACCGGACATGGTTGTATCGGTGACTACCTGTGCCGGATCGAAAGGGAACGCACGGCACGCTGCCACTACTGTGCAGCAGGCCGGAACTCCGCGCAGCACACACTGGCCGAGTGTCCAGCGTGGGCTGACCAGCGCGGAGCCCTGGTCTCAGTGGTAGGAGCATATCTGTCGCTCCCGGCCGTAGTTCGCGCGATGGTCGCGAGCGAGCAAAAATTGAAGGAGGTGTCTTCCTTCTGCGATCAAGTCATGCGGCAGAAGGAGGACGCCGGGAGGGTGAGGAGGGGGAAAGTTGGAAGTGAGGTGAAATGTTTCCCCTTCAAACACGATGAGGAAGAGGACGGAGGCGGCGGTGGGGAGAGACCGAGGTGAAGGAGACGAGCCTTCCCGGGTCCCCATCGCTGAAGAAACCCGCCCACCGTAAGAGGGTGGAGTAGGTCTCCGCCGGGGGTGGACACTAATTTGAGACCGCCTCCAGAATAATGCGGGGCTAACTAGTAGTCAGGAGCCCCCCAAAAAAGGGTCGAACGGGAAGGGTT
>NW_014563978.1:0-258 GCF_001313825.1 Dinoponera quadriceps | reverse complement strand
AGGGTCGAACGGGAAGGGTTAGCGGTCCGGGGCGTAGAGCAAACATAAATTCCGCCCCGGGCAACAAAACAGCGCGGCGGGCCGGACAATTCCGGCCCTCCCGCAGAATGATGATCAGCGGAGGCTTGGACAAAAATTTTAATAGTCCCCGCCTCCGCCCGAAGGGATGGGTCCCCGGTCCGGTGCGGGGTCAATTGGTATTACTCCGCCCCGAACAATTAAACGGGGCAATGCGGGGGTGTGGGGGACAATCATTCC
>NW_014563977.1:0-452 GCF_001313825.1 Dinoponera quadriceps | reverse complement strand
TGGAGAAAAATTTACATGATATCGCACTTTTATTTGCGATTAGGCAGCTGGATACCCAATTGTTGGATGTAGTCAATACTTGTTAGCCAACAGCATTTCTAATTGGTTTGGCCTTAATGGACCATCTTATGCCTTGGATACGGCTTGCAGTTCAAGCCATTACGCCATAGCGGAAGCTTACAGAATGATACGAAGTGGAGAATGCGAGGCGGTTATCGTGAGGGGCGCCAACATATGTCTGCATCCCAACATTTCGCTTAAATTTTTTCAACTCGGTAAAGTTATACTTATGAAACTGTTTATTAATTTGCATCTAAACATTATACCGGCAAGAACCCTTGGAATTGCTGTTATTATCAATCAATTCAACAATTTAAAGCTTTCTCTCCAATGATGGTTATTGCAAGACATTTGATGCTTCTGGTACTGGTTATATGCGCAGTGAAGCTATG
>NW_014563976.1:0-405 GCF_001313825.1 Dinoponera quadriceps | reverse complement strand
ATTAGCCGATATTTTTGAAAATTTCCGGGATATTTGCATCAAAAGTTACAGATTAGATCCTGCACATTATTATACTATACCGGGTTTCACTTGGGATGCTATGTTAAAACATACCGGCATAAATTTTGAATTGCTCACTAATATCGATATGGTCATGTTAATCGAACGTGGTATACGCGGCGGTCTCAGTCAATGTTTCCAGTTGAATCGCGCGTAAGGACGCATCTCTACCATATCAGCCTGCCACAGATCGTCGTACTCGCGCACGATGACACGCTGCGTGGAAAATTCTTTCGCGCTGAAGCGTGTAGCTCATCCACGAGCCGCTGCTTTTCGTTCTTCCGTTTGCCGACTTTTGATGATTCCTTTGCCATTACGGAGGATGATCGTCTTCTCATGCTTATG
>NW_014563975.1:0-471 GCF_001313825.1 Dinoponera quadriceps | reverse complement strand
TTCGCACGATAGATTGATGATAATTTTTCGTATCCCTTTACACTTTATACTTTATATTACTGTGGATGACATTTTATTTTCTTTAAACATAGGTTATCGCCGGTGTTCATAAGCCGATATTCATAGTCGATTTTTATATCGAAGACCGTCTTAAACTCATCTTCAGATGCTATACCGCTTATTTCATTGGCACGAAACATTTGAAAATGAACTTAAAAAGATCTTTGATATAAGATCCGGCTATGAATACTGACTTAAATGTAGATATGTGTAGGTACATATGTGTGACGTAATATATATATATAAATAATTCTTGAGATTAATTCTTCTGCTCAAAAATAAAGGATTTTTCACTCTAGCTCTGAAATAGTTTGCGATTACGATCGGCTATTTTCAAGCAACATTTTAACATTGGTTGCTTCCTTAAAGCCAAAACGAAAATGAAGAAGATTTAATTCAGAGATCCTTTGT
>NW_014563974.1:0-970 GCF_001313825.1 Dinoponera quadriceps | reverse complement strand
GGCAGATAGCTTTTTCATGTCCAAAACATAGTGCAAAATGTATCCTACCTGTTATTTTAAGATACCAACGGCCTCAGCTAACTAGCGTAACTTCACTTTACGATCACTCAAAACGATTCGATGCATTTGCTTTACGATTTCCGCATTCGTAGCCTCTTTTGGTCTTCCAGAGCGAGGTGCGTCTTCGGTGCTTGTACGACCCATTTTAAATTCACTAAACCATCGATAAACTGTTGTTCTCGAAGGAGCAGATGTGGGATAACATTTCTTCAACCATTTCATTGAATGTTCAGGAGTTTTGCCCGTCAAAAAACAATGTTTGATTAATATGCGATATTCCTGTTTTTCCTTTTTTTTAGGATGGCGAAGGTAGCGACACTTAAACGACTGTAGCTTGTAAACAAATAAACGAAATGTCATAAAACTTCACATATAAACTAGTGACAGATGAACCTCTCAAAATAAATTATGTTCATTTTCTAGTGGTGCTACCTACTAAAAAATCCCGGGACTTTATTACAGCCCATTTAGTAGATCCTGAAGCAATGATTTGATTTGTTTGTTGCATTTTTCCTACAATATTAAGCGACTCTTTAGCTCTTGACATATATTTTCTTGATGTAATACATGCACTTATAAGAGACTTATCAAGTTCCTTCAAAAATAGTCTCCTCTTAGTAAGCTTGTTTTTATTTTAACCAGGGTTTATTGAAGTCCATAGAACAATGCATTGTGCGAGGGCTGTATCATAAGTACACGTGTTAGGGAAGGAAACGCATTTAAAAATTTTTTTTTTCCTAAACATATTCTCCTTTTAGCTCGATACACTTTGCACAGCGATATTCCAACATTTTTATAACATCCAAAATTATGATTTGTCAAACTCCGTAAAATAAGCCCCTGTTTCGGTGATGATTTTACCGTTTGATGTAAACCGCTTTCCGACAAGGCATTTTTTCATGTTTGGAAT
>NW_014563973.1:0-432 GCF_001313825.1 Dinoponera quadriceps | reverse complement strand
GCTGGATGAATGCTGCACGCGATGCCCGGCCCCCCACCCACTTGGCCCCGACTAAGGGCCAAGTAAATGCGCAGAGGCGGCACCTCCAAGAGTTTTAGTCGGTAAGAGTCAGACATACTCCTCGGAGTTTCCCCGGACTCCGAGGGGATCCATGAGGATTTCCCCTAGGTTAACAAAAAAATGGTTAGCTTAGGTTCTTTGTCTTGCCCGACTTGGGCGCTGGGTGCACGGTGACGCTATTACCTGGCCCACCGGCCGTGGTTCTTGAGGTGTTTAGTCATGTGTTGGTACTTCTCCCACGGTCGGGGGGACGGGAGTCCTGGTGACGAGGTGGGTACGCCTCTCCCGTGCACTGCGGTTTCCATGTCGGGACGAGCTTATGCTTCCGCGATCGAACGCGTCCCCAGGTGGCGGATACGGAAACGCCCACCA
>NW_014563972.1:0-258 GCF_001313825.1 Dinoponera quadriceps | reverse complement strand
AAAAAATATAATTAAACGATACTGAATGCGGTGAGGCGGCCTTACAATTGCGGGCTCCCGGGCGGCTGGTCCTCTTCGAGAATCCTCTCTCTCCTGCTCTCACGCTCGCTCGCTCCTTCGCTCGGGTCGCCGCCAAGGGTCTCTCAACGCCGGGACTCCTTCCTCACGGTCACACGCGTTCTTTGGTACGGCAGCCAAAAAGCGCGAAAACAACTCTCTAAAACTTGGCGGTAACACTGTCTCGGTTCCACTTGGCGG
>NW_014563971.1:0-444 GCF_001313825.1 Dinoponera quadriceps | reverse complement strand
TGTCGTTGTGTCACAGAATTCATTCTTCAGAAGAATACATGTCAAATATAGACTCATTATAGCTCGTGCATATCACACGTAGTGTTAGTATGACAGCCCGCCAAAGTAGACGCTCTTAGTGATGCACCAGCTCATACTTCGACTGTCGCAATGGGCAAAATTTTTTCCGCCGAGCCATTTTTCAGCTTTCGGAAATAAATGGAAATTGCCACATCTCGCAAATGAAGCGGATGAGACAGCAATTCAAAGCGCAATTTGTAAATTTTGACTATTGCAATAGTCGATCTATGACCTAGTACATCATCGACTGAAGGCGTCTACTTTGACGAGCAGTCACACAAACACTACTAGTTTCCAGATATTCTTTTTTACTATATACGATATAATGCTCCCGTTTTTTTTGTGGACTATAGATGTGTAAAAAATAGGGAGTTTAAAAATTTG
>NW_014563970.1:0-358 GCF_001313825.1 Dinoponera quadriceps | reverse complement strand
TGATTGAAGATACTAGGGGGGTGCAATACTTTTCGATGACCCTGTATATAAAACATAGTGTATTCTTCATAAGATAGATAGTTGACAATGGCTTCAAAACCTGCATTACGAAAGTATAAGTAACCTTAATAATCTCATAAATCTCATGTGGAATGACAACAAATGGGGTAAAACATCTAATTATTATTTGTTGCTGTTTTACGTCTACCAGATCTTGGGCGGCTTTTAACGCTACCAATGTTCTCGAAACGTTGAATAATAATGATTAAAGAGATCCTATTATTTTCATTCCGTAAATTTTTATTAAATAATCGCGTTACAGTTTTATTCCTACAGTTTAAAATTCCTACTTAGACAA
>NW_014563969.1:0-330 GCF_001313825.1 Dinoponera quadriceps | reverse complement strand
ATTATTTACATCATTGCGAATCACCAACATTTTTCTTCAATCACTTATTTGAAATTTAATAAGGAATCGAAATATTTAAACAATACTGCCGTAACTGATTGAGAAGTACATGAAATCTCCAATCGTTTAAGATCGTCTCCGCTGCGGCGCTGCGCGTCGATGGTTAAAAAATTATCGTTGTTATTATTTACCTCATTGCGAATCACCAACATTTTTCTTTACTCATTTATTTGAAATTTAATAAGGAATCGAAATATTTAAACATTACTCTCGTAACTGATTGAGAAGTACATGAAATCTCCAATCGTTTAAGATCGCCTCCGCTGCGGC
>NW_014563968.1:0-1643 GCF_001313825.1 Dinoponera quadriceps | reverse complement strand
CAGTGCAATTGCAACTTGTAGCGATGGCATACATGCAACGTTTATATAGAAACACTAATCAGGTTTAATATTACAACCCTTGTTACAACTCGTTGTATAAAGTAAATAGTAGCTATGCAGACCAATTTGAAAAATATTATAACGACGTCGCACAACGGAATTTTATTGGTTAGCATAATAAAGAAGATGAAATCTCAAAGAAGCGATACGTGTCATACGAACAGTACATTACACCGGTAATATCGGCATAAAGTGGAACTTATTCCTCCATCAGTGAAACGTTTGCGTGTTATGTTAACCGCGTGTCGCCCCTTCCTAGTTCCCTCTCCTTTTTCATTTATCTATTCAAATGCCACGTTTATGTTTTTACTCTCGTTAAAATTCCTCGAAGTCATCTGCATACCTGCTGCTGGTTCTTTTATATAAGTCTTTTTTGCGTTCGTAGTGAATTGCGTATTAGTATAAACGCTGATTGCCACAACTCCATGATACAATAACATCGATTTACGTCACATTCTAATCCACTTTGTAATTAAAACATATTGACTTTTTGTTGCAACGTATAAGAAGAGGTATTACAATCCACTTGGATGCCGACTTGAGAAAAGAATTATCACGAAAAACAAAACATCAACTCCAAGAGCTCTCATAGTATCGGACAACCGTCTCAGCCATGCTTCTGCGTTGGAACGTCCTTCAAAGAATTCGGTGCTATCGGTCGGAACTTGAAGCTGTGGATTATAAGTTACATTTGCACGGCAACACAAGATTGAAATATAACTGTACTTATAATTCATGTAAAATGAATATCAATAGCCATGTAAAGAACTTTGAGGAATATTACAAAAGCATCATAAGTTTTCAATTAACAATTTAAACGAAGAACGAAAAAACAACGAATTAGCGAAATGTGTGTAAAGTGTCGTGTATACGATACATTGCATCGGTGTTAGAATATCGATAGTTATTACAGTAATGTACTTTTTGCGCAACATTTTATACATCCTTCGCTTATTTGTACTATTCTTTTTTTAACAATTCATTGAAATCCTTTTATAATGCTCTTATAATATTCTCCAAAGTCGTCTTTATGACTACTACCCTTTATAGGTTTTCTGCTACAAAAATGTTTTCCTTCTACTATTTTTAGGTTTTTCTTCTACAAGTCTAATTATATCAACCGTTGTCCTTATTTCGCATTGACTCGCTCGTGTTTCTCCTCCTCTTGTGCATACATAAACGCTCAGTCATTCCGTGACATAACTGAGCATGTTCAGTCGTGGAGCCAACGATTCCGCGAATTACTGATGGCGCTCCTTTTTAGCTTAAACCGAGACTTCTGTCCTAGTCTCGGGAACAGCAGCAGGAGAAAGAAAGAGAGAGAGAGAGAGAGAGAAATATACTCTCATGCGTCGTTTCTGCTTCAGAAATATTTGAGACACACGTCCGCAGAGCCGCGAGCTTCCTCGCGATTCTCGCCATAAATAATGTCCTTCATCAATGACATTAATGTTTTTTAATAATTATCGTCACCGTTTTATATTAGCCTTTTTGTATTATAGCATTCACATCTTATAAATAGTATTTTTTTTCGACCGGATCACAACTTCCGTATATTTTTCGATTTTCTCACAGAAATATAT
>NW_014563967.1:0-450 GCF_001313825.1 Dinoponera quadriceps | reverse complement strand
ATTTTTTACCACCTAATTTTTAACAAATTTCCATCATAAAATATAATTCAGCGCAATTTGTAATTCCACATATCATAATATTTGCATTGTCAGTAATGAGTTGAATATGTTGTAAAGAAAGATGTTTTCTCCAAATCTGCTTCAAACTCATTTATACCCCATGATTTCTCTTCCAAAACACATGTGTCGTACAAAAGCCTTCTGAAACACTGTCGTGCAGTGGAACCGCGATGAGTGAGGAATGATATGAATTATTATATTATTTTGACGTCTGATCCAATCAAATAGAGCAACATATAGTTATAAATTATTATCTGAATCGAGAACATTTCTACCACTTCAAATTTTTGCGACACACTACGATATAAAAATAAAATTATAGATTGTCCTTGCGCTGCTGTATTTGTGATCAAACTCTTTCCGGCCTAACACCTGAGAATAATTCAAACA
>NW_014563966.1:0-1882 GCF_001313825.1 Dinoponera quadriceps | reverse complement strand
AATATTGTGTATGTTCTGTTTTAAGGAACAATAAGTTACAGACATATTAGCAAGTTTTTTGTTTTTATAAAAACTCGTGTCCTTTGATAATGGCAAATGGAGTTGGAATTCATACGCCACATAAAAAAAATCGCACAAAATAAATAGCGCAAAAAAAATCACATAGAAAAGGACCGCTCAAAAACAAGTTTGACTATATATCCTCTAAATTTCGAGAAAATAGAGGGACAGGATTGAGAACTCATGAGAACTAACGATGAGATTAGTAAAACTTGACGATTTATGATCTTCCGAGGACCTCGAAAAACCGCTGGCAACAAACGAAATGATCTGAGTCAGTCCTACCGGCGCCAAACAAAAGAATTCCGACTAGACGTGCGGACGGCATAGTGTTAATAGAAACTCTACCATCAACCAAAACAGTGAAATATCTAGGCATGCACTCGATCGCAGACAGACACGGACAAAACATATTCGTGCCAAACGCAACGAATTAGCTAATAGAGCAGGATTACTAATGTTAGTACTTGGCAGAAGATCCAAACTTAGTTTAGAGAACAAATTATTAATCTATAAAATTATACTGAAACCACTGTGGACTTACGGGGTGGAACTGTGGGGCACAGCTAGTAATTAGAACATAGAGATTCTGCAACGATACTAGAATAGCGTACTAAGACTAAGTTTTCGCACTTTTTGTCCTCTGTTCAAATGACTGTTACGAACCGTTTTGCATTGTATTAGTTAGGTAAATATGATGATATTTTCTTTAAATTCACTAATATTTTTACTCCCAAGTCAAGAGTTTAAAAATAATCCCACCTTTTTCTTGTCCTAAAGTTAGCCCTTGAGTAGGAGTAACTTTAGGACAAATTGATTTCTCGTTGTTTTACAGTATAAAAGTGGNTGGAACTGTGGGGCACAGCTAGTAATTAGAACATAGAGATTCTGCAACGATACTAGAATAGCGTACTAAGACTAAGTTTTCGCACTTTTTGTCCTCTGTTCAAATGACTGTTACGAACCGTTTTGCATTGTATTAGTTAGGTAAATATGATGATATTTTTTTTAAATTCACTAATATTTTCACTCCCAAGTCAAGAGTTTAAAAATAATCCCACCTTTTTCTTGTCCTAAAGTTAGCCCTTGAATAGGAGTAACTTTAGGACAAATTGTTTTCTCGTTGTTTTACAGTATAAAAGTGAGATTATCACTATCTTAGACTGTCACAAATCTTTATTTATCAAAAATAATCAATTACTTAACACAGTTTACAAAAAAAAATAATATGTAATGTAAAAATTTTTACAAAAAAGAATAAAAATATTAGCGGTAAAAAAAATTAAACCAAATTGTACATAATATTCAAGATACATTAATTTACTAGTTCTTTTACACAATAAATATCCCGGCGACCTATCTTTTTGGGTGGCTCAATTACTTGCACTACATCTTCTACTGTATAGTCCAGAATGTCGTCCTTATTTGGCCATTTCCAATTACAACCACTTTTCTCCATAGACTTTATTAAGTATCCAACCTTTTTCTGTTTTATTATCAGTCCTGAATAAAGAACACCTTCATAATTTATTAAAACAAACGTTCCCTCAGATAAATGTTTTAAGTCGTGTTGTAATATATCGATTGATTTTAGAAGAGTGAAAGGATGCTCGTCTCCTCTGTATAATTTTTATACGTCCTCGTCCCAAAGGTACGTTTGTAAATCCGTCCCATTGTATCATAAACCTAAAAGAAAAAAAAAATAGATTTTTTGGCTGCACAATAACATTTGGGGTAACTCTGGGACCAAAGTTGCCCCTTATATATAACATGTTTCAATAAAGTATTTTTTATAACCAAATAATTATTTTTAAATATTATT
>NW_014563965.1:0-11796 GCF_001313825.1 Dinoponera quadriceps | reverse complement strand
ATGATAGACAATTGTAGTGAATTCATGGATTATATATAACAGTCTTACAAACCGAAAAATAACAAGCATCGAATTCCGAAAAAAATTAGCAATGAATCTGATGTCGTGTAATAATGATAATAATAATAATTCTCTACTAATTTGACCAAGAAGAAATCGACACGAAATTTAAAAAAAAGAAGGCCGCTTTAATTCGATAAGAAGGCGCTGCAAAATTTGTTACGAAAAAAATGTTAAAAATTTAGGTTCCCAATTGACAAGAAACTGTACTGTAAAAGTTGTAACATTCTGCGATAGTTGTGTGGATAAACCACACTTATGTTTGCCATGTTTTAACAAAGTTCACCGTAATATCCCTTTGTGATTGTATACAAACTTGATTTCAATTAAAATGTTTTATTTTAAACTGATATAGACATGATAAAAAAAATTATATGTGAGGATGCAACTCGCTTGGTAGAATAATGTTCAGCCAGGTATTTGTTAAACTAATTCCTGGAAAAATAAATTTATTGGTTTGTTGTGTTATGCATCTTAAACTATACACCCTTTCCTTGATAATTATGATTTTTGCATTATTTTAATTATTGTTAGACATACGCCAGAAAGAAAACAATACAATTGTAGAGCGTGGGGCGCATACGCCCCATGCGGCCTGAACGAAAAGTCTTCAAAAAACGGTCTGGCAGGGAACGTGTTAATTTACGTCTTCTTTGGTCCGGTGTTCAGGCTTATTGAGGGTAATCTTACACTAAAAAAAAAAGATATATAATACCCGCGGGTCGCGTCTTGTGCACAAAACGGCTCACGAAATATAATCAATTTCCTCGATCGCCTTTTCTTACGAGAAGGTGCGAGTTCCCGGCTCATCCTTGGTTAGGTCACAGGTCTGACGAGCTAAATTTTGCATCGTCACAATTGTTATTCAGGACCATATCTTTGATAACATATGTTAAGGTCAAGCCCATTGGTATTGGTTTTCTATAAACACGGCAGCTCGGGCAGGCGGGCGAGCGCGCTTAACACGTTGAGCGCAGTGCTGGTCCTTGGGGATTGACAGTATCAAAGCTAAAAAGTTAATACAGTAATTTTAATGAAATTTATTAAATCACTTTAAGTAACAATGTGGCTTGGCTTTATATGTATTACAAAATGTGACGACTTTTTTGGTGAAATTTCTGGCTGTCTTGCGTCCGAATAGCTTTATATTTGCATTGTAACATCTTGAACAATATCTTCGAACTTTATGCACGTCTCCTTTTTTTGTAACTGATGAACAATTCTTTTTCTTCATTCTTCTTTTCAATATAGATAGGAATTTCCTCATGTAACTGCCGTGTAAGTGTATCCGCCAATTTTCTACGAAATTCGGTGACTGATATTTTTTTTCCTTTTACTTCTGGAATCCTGAACAAGGCATTTACGACAGCAGTATTTAGAAAAAGCTCGAAAGCTTACCTTTTATACCATTTTATAGTTTTTCTCAAGGGAGTGCTATACGCACTCATTTGGTCTGATAAGTCAATAGATATCTTCGCTTTATTATATTCAGCCACAATTTTTTGTTTGGAGTAAAATTCTCTCTTTGTTTTTACATTTATTATTTTATTTGAATTTTTTGTAGACAGGACCAGAACGTCTCTCTTGTTTTTCCACTTCAGCACTGTGATACCATTATTATTTTCCTTGGCGATAATTTCCCCGCGTTTCATTATGGTGGTTATTACTTCTATTGGGTTTATTTTACGATTTATTTGAAGTGTACCAATCAGATGTGTATTTATGAGTTTTTTCGACAAATCGACACTGGTATACCAGTTATCAGTACACAACGTATGGCCGTTATGAAATAAATTGTTAGATAAACACATTACAATTACTGACGGTGTTGTATTTTCCTTGTCAAGAGTTTTTCCGATGTAGACACGAAAATTGTATGTTTATCCATAACCACAACACAATTTAAATATTTCTATTATCTATTTATATTTTTTTGTTTCAAATATTGTCTGAATATGATTCGCCCGCGGAATGGGATAAGTGACTCGTCAATGCACAGCACCTCGGGTGGATCATAATATTAAAAAAAATTTGTATTCAGTTCGTCTAAGATAAATTGAACTTTTGATAAATGATCAGATGCGTCAACTACTCTATTATTTGCGAAATATAACATTCTCATGAGAATTTCAAATCTATCTCTGCTTATTAGTTCTGCGGGAATGTTTGAGCAAACAATGGATACTGAGACCAATATAATAAGGATGGAAGCTTTAGCAGTCCTATCCATAATATCAGTCTAAATAAACGTTTTATCTCATTTTTGTTTGTTGGGATACATTTAGCTAAACGTTTAGAGGCGATTCTTGATTGTGCAGCATAAAAATGTGTTTGCTTATTCGTGTATTGAAAAATTTCGTCGGTGATAAAAAGTGCATAAAAATCTTCCACTTTCCTACAATTCCGCACTTTCCCATTAGTTTTCTGGACACTGTAGGCACTCGTAAAAGGCACAATATTTGGTTGGTTGCCTTTTGGATCAAACAATTCATTTTGTTCACTGGCTTCGTTAACACATATTGCACAACTGTCATCGTCAGGTTCCATTATCTGGTCTAATGAATTATCAAATTCCGATGATGACGACCCTAATACTCGGCGGTTTCGACGTTTGGATAATAAAAATTAATCACTCGACATATCACTATCTTCTCCTCCGAACATTTTTTGTTTCATGGGCAATAAATATTTTCAAAAACGAACCAAAACTTTTTATTCACAAATCGCTTCTACACTTCCGTGGCTTTTTTCTAACTTATCGTCTCTTGAAAATCGTCTTTTTGCCGTACTCCTTCCGATTTTTTTTGTTTATAGATTGTTTGAAATAAACATAAGAAGATGAAACAAAATAGTCCTCTGTTTTCTCTCCCCATTCCAATACCGCTTGCGAGCTCGTCGTCAGGTGCCGCTGCTAGCTGAACGCACAGCAATATCGGCGCCGCGCTCAACGTGTTAATGGCGAGCACTGTATGTGCGTGCGTGCGTGCGTGCGTGCGTGGTAGGCACCTTCCTAGCGTACAAATTCGTTGTTTTTGTATATACGTTCTCCAAAAATTACATTCATTTGATGCAACTTCTTATGTTAATAACTTCTTAACAAACAATGGACGACGGCTAAAACCGTTAGGTCACTCAGGAGGGTGCCCTCCACAACATATGTCAATGTCAAACTTATCGGAGGTGGCACCAGTTTTCTTAACATTTACCGAAATCCTAAACTAACAATTCTATAGACGCTATAATTACGCTGATTCATTCTATGATTACGTGTTTTTACTTTATATCAACATAGAAAATACGTTGGCTAAAAAAATCTAATCGATTCGCTCGAATTTTATAGGTGGATTCATGAAATATTCTCGTTAAACATATCACACCCAGACAGTCCAAAGGCATGACGAATATTTCGGAAGTTAGGAATGGTCGGGCGATTAAGTGCGGAGATGACGAGACTGTTTGAAAATAAACAGATTTATTAAGAAAATCTTAATGTTTACTTCTTATACTGGTGGGAATCTTGTCCCTAACCTGCTCTGCTTAAGGTTACGATGGCGCAAGGTAGCGGTTACACGAGAGACGCGACACCGCGAGGTGTGATAACAGAGTGAAGACAAACCATTGCTTAGGGTTGGCGTCGATTTAACATAGTGATAAATTACTTTTGTGAGGAGAGATGTCTTTAGCAATAATAGTGTGGATACGTATTGTCCTGACCAGTGTAGCGGAATGTGCAACGTGGTGCTTTCTTTTGTAACACGATGCCTTTCATAGTGCTGTCGAAGCGTTCTTAATGGCGCTTCGACAGCTAAGATGAATGAAGTAATGCACGGTTGTAACAAACAGATGATGATACACGTACGAATGCTGGAAGGAATGTTCTAGAAGAATGACACAAGGAATAGAAGAGTAGGAGGGGTGAAGAAATGTAGAGTCTTTTTAAAATATGAAGTTCAACTTATTCGGGTAAAAAGTGAAATGCTTCGTCGTTTGCTAACATATTGTACAAAGATTTTATTAAAAATAACTTTAATCCTACAATCATCTCTTACGTCCTGCGTACCTCCGGAATAATGAAATTTTTCTTTTCTTTCTGCTCATTTCTTACAAACTCATGTTCCCCCACATTAGGAATCAGACGCATTTGGCCCAGCGGCACCCTGTAATAAAACTGTAATATGACTAAGAATATAGCCTAAGAGACCAACCGAATGTGGAAAAACTTGTCATAACTTGACTTAACTTGTCATAAAACAAAGACCCAAAATTTGCTCATAAAATCTCAATAATGCACCACCAGATACGTCTGTTGTTTGCCAAAACGTCCGTCTGCAAATAATATAAAAGAAAATTCCGCGACTAGCTATCATTGCGACATAGAATTGAAAAGATCATACGACCCTAGAAAAATAAACCGTCCAACGTCCTAACTTCCAGTCATATACTGACACAACTCATTCTTGTCTCCACATCTGAATCACGCCAGATTTTTCTCTCTTCTCATCCGAAAAATGCGCGAAAACGCAGAGATCTCCTCTCACTTTCATGTCTTGCGTGCTCTTTTATGATTTGCCAGAATTCCAAAGACCACGTCCAATCTTCATCCGCATTTCCTGCCAAAGAAGCATAAGTTTCCAAAAAAACATAGGACTGGTCAATTTCTGTCACATACATCTTAAGATTTGTTATCACCCTTTCTTGTGAACCCTATTGGGAAACCTGCCTACCTCCAACATTTCCTTTCCACAAAAAATAATCTGATAGGCAATCGACAACTGCCACTCCTAAAGTCTTTCTATGAAAACACCACTCTCTTGCCGGATTGCCGAGACACTTCGGACTAACTCATTGTATCCGGCAGAATCACTCTCGTATAGAACAATCTTTTTCGCAATTCCCGCGGTATTTTCTTAGCAGACTTTGTTAATTATTAAATCTCTCGGCTCGTCACTTCGGCATAGTGCCTCGATACAACCGTCGCGATTGCATCTGCCATCCAGCCAATTCGTCCATAAGTTGTGCCATGAACCGATAACTCGAGTTAGCCCTTGCTCCTGGGGATCTCAAAAATCCAATATACTTTGATCAACGAGTAAGTACATAACGCAATTAACATTTATTCTACTCTACCTTCTATCTTTCCTTTTATTAACTTCCCTCACTACCACAATGCACATTCGTGGAGAGGACAGGCTGCTAAGGATCTCCGCAAGGCTAGCGAAGACACCCCAGCAGAATATCTTTGGTGTATTTTCAGAATTATTATCGTCGCCGAAGAATATACCTTCACCGACACACCGTTTCCCTCTGGCCCCTTCTTACTTCCCCGACCCTCTCCCTTTTACTCCTTGCTCGCCAATACCCTCAACTTCGACACTTAATTCTCCCTATTGCTTACCCCTTATTGCTCACCCCACAGTCTTCGTGGAACACACTTCCCTCTTCCTCCGGACCACCGTAATACCTCAGTCCACCTTCCCGTTCCCCGTCATCTGGGCTACGCACTCTAAATTCGTCTCCAGCTCCATCCGACTCTTCCACTCCCTTATCAGACTCTCCTACCCCTAACTCATTAACTTCCACTTAAAATCTCACACGCACACTTACACATACAAACATACTCACTTACTCATCTAGGTATACTTTATTATAAACTTCGTATTCATTCATTGTTTTATTTTGTAACTTACATCGTTAACCTGTTGTTATTTCAAAAATCTTCGAGATTGTTAGCCAATTTATAATCAATGTTATTTTAAAACCTTCGCGCATTCACCTCCCTTTCCCCAATTATTTCACTCGCGGTCCTAACCTAGGTAAAGGATTTCAGTACCTTGACCTAAATTAGGACTACCCTACATACGTATGCGTCGGAGTAAAGTGACCCTCCCTGTCTCTGACCTGCAATGTCGGCATACAAGTACTTTGGGACTTGCGTTTGCGAGTGCGGTTATTGCGTTCTCTTCCAGGACGTAACACATTTGATCGTTTCGCTCATAATTCGTAGTAATAATTGGATAAATTGTTTAAGACTATAACCGCGGCACATGTAGTAAAGAAAAACGCAACACTAGTGGCCACAGGTTTGCAAAGTGAACCCCTGTAGATGAGTACTGTTCCAACGATAGGAGACGGAATTTCTTCTAAGTCGATGGAGGAAGCGTGCGTCCCATGGTGGCATGTCGTAGCTGTTAAAGTATGTCCCCACTCCATCTCGATTGAGGTGAAAGGCGACCCAGTGCTGTCCCGGCCGGTCATGATTGTCCGTGTTGGCGACTAGGGCAGTCAATCTTGTCCACACTCTCGGTAGTCTGTCGGCCAGGTAAACACCGGTATACCTAATGTCGAGATAATGCAGAGTGTGTTGAATCTCGAGCCAATTCATTGGTAAGGCACTCGTGGTTTACCTTTAGTATCTTCACCGTTAACGTGTTCCCACATATTGTTGATATAACGGAGTGTTTAGGATTTACATTATGTTTATCAGGAGTTAGTGACGTAGCACTATCCAATCCTATGTCATCTTCTTCTTTTTTGATCGATTCCTGATCCACTCACGACTCGAAATTTACTTAGCTCTGTTTCTTTAAGCAATCCTCCACCTGCGGTCCATGAGTTTTGATGGAAGAACTTTCCCAGTCACTATCGTCGTTCGATTTTTCATCGGAGTCGTTATCGTCGTCAATTTAATGAGACAAGCACAGGCCTTGTCACCTTGTTCTTTTCTTCGAAGTCACAGCTTTGGTTTCGTGTGATGAACCAATATTTCAATTTATACACGTTGCGTAACACATACTGAAATCCTCTGTACGTTCTAAAAGAGTGAAACATGCTACCCACAGCGTGATCGGAGGAAGGAAGATGATTAACACTCTTCGTCCTAAACCGGAGTACAGATCGGGGTAGCGCGCAGACAACAACTGCTATTCCATACGTTTCTGCTGCTTTTAAAGTGCTGTTTTCACATATAAAATTGATATATTGGTTGCTAAGTTACAACAACATATGTCAACTATGAAAATTTTTTAATAGATATCAAAATTGTCCAGCATCCTATTAATAAATCATCTCATAAATAAATCATCCCATTAATAAATCATCTTCAAGGCCTAGGCTTCAAAGTGTTAAACGAAGAAGAAATTCCTTCCAGATTATATATGTTTCGCGCTCATACGCTTTGCAGGTAGCGAGCTTTTTCAGTTCTCCTAATGCAGACGGTGGTCGCTTATCTCGTAAATTCATGCAAATGGAAGACGAAATATTTCAAAATATTTTCTCCGTCAAACCATTCTATTCCGTGATAATAGCATAAAAGTCAGTTATTCAGTCGTCTCGATTTTTCGTTCAGTTTTTTAAACAGATTTGTCTGTAACAAGATCCAATGTCTGACGTTTGCGCCGTTAAGTGCTATAACGGTTACTTCCTTAATCACGAAGTGATTTCCGCTAACACGGAAAAATTGCACATAGACGATCACCTTCAAGTTCCTCCTCCTGACCAAACTACATTGTACAGGTTTTAAAATAGACTGAAATCTTCTTCAACGAATACGCGAGTTTTCTCATATATTTTTTACTCAAAGAAACGATGACGTCGACCATACGGGTGGGAATGGTCTTTTTAGCCGGAATAATCGACAACAATTTGACGCGATCAGTCGATTTCTAATACGTTATCGAACTTAGCATAAATGATACAGTTGATTGTCTTGTCAAGTGGTTTTCTAAATCGCATCTCTCATCATAAACATCCGTGTTTTACGAGATTCCAATTTACGGCGCAATTTACGGATAAATCAGGAGTGAGATAAAAAGCGAAAAGAATATATCCGCGGGGATATACTTTGCGCGTATTAGAATTAGTTTCGTTCAAAAAATGGATTCTTCCTTCCGCGAAAAGAGCCTCGAAGTAGAGCATTTACAAGTTGGAGAAGCTAGACTAAGGTTCTGCTAGGGATTTGAGCACCGTTGACATATAAAGAAAAGTATTGAGGGTTTAGAGGTCGAACGGGTCGCCACCTTAGTCCGCACGACAAAGAAGAAAGAGAGAAAGCATGCGGAAAAGGACAGTGAGTGGAGGCAGTGCCGTAAGTGTGCGCAAATAAATGCGGAGTTCTTAATAACTACTCACACGCACGCTGTATTTACAAGATACTCACGCAAACGCTATATTTACAAGACTTATACGAGATCGCAACGCTAAACACAAGAGATCGCAACGCTATGCGCAGAAATCGCAACGCTAGACATAGAAAGAAAATCATAACGCTATACACGCAGGTCGTGACGCTATACGCAGAAATAGCAATGCTGATTGCGCGAGGCGTCGCAACGGCGTCGACTGCCACGAAGGTCGGCCTGACCGACGGTCGCGATAGCGAGCGGCGGCAAGGGCCGCTGCCGAAAGGTGCTCGCGGAAGGACGCCGAGATAGTGTAGCACGATGGATGAGAAACACTCGCACTTTCAATCACGATGCACTACTGCAAGTCGTGAGAGACGGGCGTAGTCAATCAAATTCACTAGCCCGGGATGTCGGACACGGATCGCGAGAAAAGGTCGAAAGCGAGGAGCACTGTGAACACAACCGTAGCTCCGAACGTCCGAGATTCGAAACGAGAGAGAGTGGCCCGGAGTCCTCGCGTGATCTCTTGGGTCGCTGGAAAGTTCTCGAAAATAACACGCGCACGACCACGTGCCTGGTCGTGGTTACCGCATGGCGGCGCGCGACGCACCGGAAATACTGGGTGGCGCTTGTGTCGGTCAAAAGACCGGCCGCGGTTACAGAGCCTGTTTCCTACGGTTAGAGGCTGCTCTGGGAGGTGGCGCCGCCGGCGACGGCGCGCGAAGCTCGACCGCCACAAGTGTATGCATAATTCCGTAGCGAAATTCCGACAGATGTCGTTCGCAATAGTTTTTCCGCTCGCACATTTGTCCAACACATGAAATGTCGTACATTAAGTGGAAGCTGAAATTTGTGCCTACATTTTATGAAATTATTTATCGAGATCAGTGACGTATACGAAATTTAATTATATTTTGAACATGGAAGGAAAAAACGAGTATTTTTGGTGGATTTTGTTCTTTTATTTCCGAAAAGGCTAAAGCGCGTGGCAAAATTATAAAAAGAATTTGCTCCATCTACGGAGAGAATGCCGTAAGCAAAAGTATATGTCGGGAATGGTTTACGAAATTTCGTTGCGGAGATTTTGATCTCTATGGTGCTCCTCGCTCTGGTCGGCTAGTCACTATTGATGTCAATCAAATCATGGTTTTATTCGATTCCAACCGGTATTTGACGACTGCAGAGATCGAATATAACCTCAACATTGACCAATCAACTGTTTCGAGATTTACGAAACAGAAGACATTTACGGAAGCATTAGATGGTAAACGAACTTAATTTTTGGGTGCGTATGAAATGAGTGAAAAGATTAATAAACCGATTTTCAATTTGCAATTCGCTGCTCAAACGCCATCAAAAGAAACCATTTTTAAAACGGATCATCACTGGCAATAGGATAAGAACCCCGCCGGTCGGTAACCTTCGATAGCTGCTTAGACAGCCTCCGGCAGGTAGGGTTGTCGGTACGCCTCCTGCCACTTCGCGTAATAAAACAGGATTCTGTCGAAATACATGTCGACTGTCTCGGTTAAATTAAGTAGAAAAGCCTTTACAAAAATTATTTTCCCCCATTCCGTGGGACCACAAACGATCGATGTCCTGGGATACTTCTAGCGTACATCTATTTTGCGAAATGTACAATTTTGACTCTATGCTCTGCTTCATAAGTAAAAAATAGATTCGACACGTTTTGAATCGCGACGATGCACTAATAAAGAGAGCTCCCCGCGTGCGCAACCGTGATGCACCAGGCGCCAGTGTTCATTCGCGGGATGCGCCGCGGTTGACAAGCTACTTCACGCGGCATGTTTGCGCCCGCGGCAAGGACAGCTTATTCTTTAGTACTGAGGGATGAATTCAGCTCTTCAATACCTCAGCACTAAGCGGGACGTGCAGGTGCGAGCTCATTGCCCGTACAGATGCTAGCTTATCGCACGCGCGTACGCGAAGTGAGAGCTCATCGCCCCGCGTTGGTACGAGTTCATTGAACGCATAGGTACTAGCTCGTTATCTGTAAATTGATTGCGTAGAGATGAGAGAAATTTTTTATCATAACGCATATCAGACTGAGTTGTGCGTTGTGGTTGGTTATCTTTTGTCGCTTCGAAATGCATATCCTCGCTATAGATATTAGCTTTGAACGTTTGCGACTCTTTCTCTCTCACTCTTTCTCTCTCGTGGTCAAAGTTGTATACCGAAGAAATTTTTATCAGTGTACGACATTGCGCATATGTTCGCGTAAAACATTTTTCAATTGTGATAAAAAAATAAGGGAAGATCGTAGGTTTGTAAGATGTTTTCAATTTTTTTCAGAAACATACCCCGCAGATAAAATATTCTTCTAATATATTTATAAAAAATTGGTACATATTCGCTTCTTACACGGATAATACTGTGTTCACGGAGCAGCAAATTTATCAATGAAACAAAAATATATTTTTACAAAAAATTTCTAATCGAGTATAATTACATATTATATATACGAACTCTTACATTAAAAACAGTTATTTCGCGCGTTAAAAGAAGAGAAGGAATCGATGGACAAGTGAAAGAAACATCAAGCTATCGTATATTGATATGTAGCCGTAAGGTACGGATTGCCATCGCTGTTAAATCTATGTTTCAACAGCACATGTGTGTACGACTTCCTCTTGTTTTGCGTCACTATTTTGTGAAACGCGGTACGTCTAATCGCTTTAAAACGCAGCTTAATTTCGTTCGTAAACGAATTCGCTTCTGCCTCATTCTACATCTGCTCCTCTTCAACATGTTTTTTCTAATATAATAACAATTTCTTAATACTATCAAAATTAACTCTCCTCGAAATTTCAATGTTTGTGGTTATCACCTTTACTTTACAGATTTGACGGGTGTCACTGTTTGCTGTAGGCAACGTATACATAAAATTTGTGTCCGCCAGATACAAATAACTTGATATAGCTACTGTTGCCGAAACTCTCGAGCTTATTTGTCATGTCACCTAAAAAATTACTTGTACGTGGCTCATACTCGTTAGAGTTATCGATAAGTAGATATAAGAATCGGTGTCATAATATAGCACACGTCGATCTAACTTTTCTAAATATGAATATAATTTTAATATTGCCTGTGCCGTAGCATAAGCAGCTATCGCAACGTCATCATCAGCGATGAAGACACAGAAGCCTCTTTGTTCCGTAGGTGTGAGGAAGGTCACTCCGCACACTAGTTTCGTTGGTTGTAATGCAGTTTTATAATGAATCTGAAGACTCGGCTTCTTACAATGGATATGAAGACTCGGCTTCTTACAATGAATATGAAGACTCGGCTTCTTACAATNTCGGCTTCTTCTTGTATTCTGTTATTAGTCACGCGACGCGTGCGACGAAGCTAACAAGCGAACAATGCCGTCGCCGTGCGCCGCGGTTCCCTTTATAGGAAACCAAAAAAATGCGAGTGACAAATGCGAGTGACAATGCGAGTAACAAATGCGAGTAACAAATGCGAGTGACCAATGAGAATGCTCCGCCGCGTTACGCGCGGAGATGGGTCAAACGTGAGGACGCTAGTCGTGTCCGTTGCGTGAACATATATATGTATAGGTCTCGCTGAACGAACGAGACAGTGTGCCCACTAA
>NW_014563964.1:0-311 GCF_001313825.1 Dinoponera quadriceps | reverse complement strand
TGCTTATGTACCGTTGTGCTGGGAATGTTAGTGGCATCCACTAACTCGCACACACTATATCAAGGATTTTCAGCGAGCATAGCCTTGATAAGATCCGTATCCGTCGTTGCTGAGCGGCCGCTGCGGTCTTCATCTTTCAAGTCAAAATTGCCAACTCTAAATCTCTTAAACCAATGGCGGACGGTCCTAAAAGTCGTTGTACCACACCCGTAAACGGTGCGAATCTCGTCTGCAGTATCCTTTGCACTATTATCTTTTTTAAAGCAATGAAGCATAACATGCCGCAAATGCTTCTTTTGGCTATCCATATT
>NW_014563963.1:0-3484 GCF_001313825.1 Dinoponera quadriceps | reverse complement strand
ACGACACTCAAGTTTTTCCATGCTTCCATATAACAGGATTTATCTTTTTCCCAAAATAGCCGTTTACAACATGAGTTACTTCAGTATTTGAGTCAAATCTCTCTCCACCCAATCATATTTTCAAGTTCAGAAATAGAGAAAAGTCACAAGGAGTTAAATATGGTGAATGCAATGGATGGCCGTCAATTCAAAGTTTAATTCATGCAATTTGTTCATTGAAACTGCAGATGTAAGAGCTGTTGCATTTACTCGATGAAAGAGCACCGTTTTTTTTTAAACATTGAAATGTTTTTCCTTAGTCGCATCATTAAATTGCTTCAATAATAATGCGTAATATTCTCCTGTGATTGGTTTTCTTTTTTCCAGATAGTCGTTCACTATGTCCATGCGCATCCCAAAAACAGTTGCCGTGACCTATACAGCTGATAGAACTATTTTTGCTTTTTTGGCACACGTTCATTAAGATAAGTAAATTCTTTTGACCGTACTTTTGTTTTCAGTGTGTAATGGTAGATCCACGTTTCATCAACAGTTACAAAACAAAGCAAAAAAAACCATTGGATAATGCTTTGAGCGCTTTTCAAAACAACGCTTTGAAATTATTACTCTATTTCGTTTTTAACTAATTATGATTAAACATTTTGCGAATAGCTTTTTCATACTTAAATTTCCGTGTAACATGTAAACTCGTTCGATGCACGCAAACTCAGCAATCTGACGCTTTCATTTTGTGATTTTCTAACGATACGATATGATGGATTTTTTCAATCATTTATGAATTTGTCACCATTTTAGACGACCTGAACGTTGCTCTGCACGTATGCTTGTACAACTATATTTGAATTTAACTAGTACTTGTCTGTACTGGTTATAAGTACATAACATTGAGCATGTGCCGGTGACCAGTATCACATCATCTGGTACGTAACGTTGGGACAATATTATCAATTAGATATTATGCCATTACTAGATCAAGAAGCAGGAGCCGATTATCGATATTGGGTCAAAACTGCTCCTTTTCTAAAGCCGTACACGCAGCGTTTGCTTTAGATGATTTCAAATTATTCTAAATGAAGATAAGATGAATATCCGAAAGTTCATCTTAGATGAGATAAAGTTGACATTGCTTTTGATTTATCTAAATAAAAAATAATATAAGTAGCGATACTTATCTGGATAATTTTTTACATATTGTTGTTATGAGAAACTTTACACAAATTCATAATAAAATTACGTAGACCATAAAATTGCACAACGGTTAGTTCGTTATTCGTTAATGTAATCGCTCTAAATTTAAGGATTTAACAAAAAAGACCAATAATCATTGACTGCTCACTCACAGTCGACAATATGATACAGGCTTAAAGTGAATAAATTAATTAAAACAAATGGTCTATTTTTTTAGTTTTACCGCTGAATTGGTGCAATAAGTTACGAGGGGTGTTCAAAAAATAACGGGAATTTTTAAATTTCGCGGGTTTGGAGAGTCCGATCGTCAAAATTTTTTTTTATTATGTTGCTATACATGCCCCTGAAGTATGATAAAATTTTCAGCTGTATTCATTGTTTATGTTGTCTGTGGCAGCCGCTAAGGTTAGACGTGTTTTTATGAGCTCAGCGATTTTCGTTCGCAAATGCAAGTTGCCAGAATGCCTCCACTGGAACGATGGAGCCTTCGTTTCGACGTCATATCCGTAAACCTATGTTTCGTCACCTATTATAATATGTTTCAGTAATTCTGCATCGTTGTTGACTTCATTTAGTAACTCCTGAGCAACTTCCATTCGCGAACGAAAATCGCTGAGCTCATAAAAACACGTCTAACCTTAGCGGCTGCCACAGACAACATAAACAATGAATACAGCTGAAAATTTTATCATACTTCAGGGGCATGTATACCAACATAATAAAAAAAAATTTTGACGATCGGACTCTCCAAACCCGCGAAATTTAAAAATTCCGGTTATTTTTTGAACACCCCTCGTATAGTGAAAAAATTATATTTTGTCTATATCTAATCTCCAATCCCTAGTCTAATACAGGCTTAACGCATAGATCTAGATTATTTCATTCATTTGATCGAAAAGTGAGTGTATGGACCATAACATAATTCTAGATANATCGCTGAGCTCATAAAAACACGTCTAACCTTAGCGGCTGCCACAGACAACATAAACAATGAATACAGCTGAAAATTTTATCATACTTCAGGGGCATGTATACCAACATAATAAAAAAAAATTTTGACGATCGGACTCTCCAAACCCGCGAAATTTAAAAATTCCGGTTATTTTTTGAACACCCCTCGTATAGTGAAAAAATTATATTTTGTCTATATCTAATCTCCAATCCCTAGTCTAATACAGGCTTAACGCATAGATCTAGATTATTTCATTCATTTGATCGAAAAGTGAGTGTATGGACCATAACATAATTCTAGATAATTTTTAAATGAGAAAATATGTTTTTTATCTAAGATGAAAATGAACATATTTTATATTTCTTCCATCTAGTTAAGGATAAAAATGATCTATTTATTCATCTGCAGAATTATTTAAATAATTGTATCTAGATACTGGCAAACAATATGTACATGGGCACAGATAGTAATAATCTAGGTAGTTTCAAATGGTCACGCGGATGGTATATGTTCAATATAATATCATATGCGACCAAAACAAATAAGATAAATTGCTTGTACATATTAAATTTTTCGTAAATTTTTAACTTAACAGATATCTTATAAAATTAGTACTATTAAAGTAAATATTTTAGCTTAATGGCAATCGANCATCGATTTCATCGGTAATAAAGATGAATCTGATTACCTCGGATTGCAGTTTTTGTAGTGCAGTAAATCGTTCCATGCGGGATGAAATGTAACGCTGTCACCGATGAAATTGCCACAACGTGACCGTGATTCCTTTCGATCATATTTGGGAGAAATGTTTTCATCGTCTAAAAATAAAGTTCAATCAGATAGATATTGTTTTTGTTGCATTTTATTTGCCTTTTGTTTTTAATATACTCAATTATTTGTGATTGATACACTATAAATATTTCCGCAAATAATAAGTTAACATTAATTGCTCTTTTATACAATTTTCACATTTTCTCTCTCTCTCTCCTTTTCGTTCATTATCAAATACACTTGCCCAATAGTGTCCCATAAGATTAACATCCATAACCCGAGAAATTTCATTGATGTCGTAATTTAATAATGTTCGAAGAGGTGCAATACCGGCATTGTTGATTAAAATAGTAACATCTCCAACTTCCTTTTTCACCTTTGCTGCCACTTTGAAGACTTCATTTTTGTCTGATACGTCGCATCTATAAGGCCCAAACAAATACTAATTTATTTCTAGAAATGATAACTAAAACTGTATTGGTACAAACATAAAAAAATATTTCAATTATTACGCATTATCTATCAGACTTTATCGGAAATCGTATTGGATGAGTGCAAAAGTTCGTGCGGAGG
>NW_014563962.1:0-510 GCF_001313825.1 Dinoponera quadriceps | reverse complement strand
CAGCTTCATCATGAATTAAAATAATTTCCATCTTTTCTGCATTATTGTACGATACAACAATACATTATACAAATATGTTTCACAGAAATAACGTTATCTCATCTTTCAGAGTCACAAATTCGAATAAATAACGCTGAATTCATATAGCATTCTGATTGTAATAAACGAAAGGAGAAGAATTTGTTTATAGATATTGAGGCTACAAGAAACGTATTTACAGTCATTACTTGAAATTCGAGAACAATTCTGGAATCATTAGGAAGATTAGAGAATAATACATCTATAAAATCTTCCATTCTGAAATCTTGAAAGAGTGTATAAAAATGTTTTGGTTAGTGGATATAACTTTGAACACTTTTTTTTAGTGTGCCATAAAATCAGAAATTTACAACGACAATCCCACAAACCGGAAGATATGAAAGAACAGATTAGAACTGCAAATGATAAAATTAGTAAGGAAATTAGTAAGAAGTACCAGAGAATTGTTCATTATTTATTTACATAAATATG
>NW_014563961.1:0-856 GCF_001313825.1 Dinoponera quadriceps | reverse complement strand
TAGATTTTTGGGGGTGGCGGATGACGATCGCCAATGAGAAGAGTTCTCGAGGAAAACGGAAAACAGATATGGAACATTAGAAAACGGATAAGATCATGGACGCTTTGAAAAACTCATGACGTATTTGGTAGCGTATAATTACATTCTTTTTATGATAGCGCTTGCCCAAATCCGCCTATTTCCTGATCATAAGAAAGGAATTTGTTGCTCCAGGGGTACCCAAGATATAACAAAACTATGAGTCTTACGTGAAGGCGGAAGAGATGACAGATACGTTAGGAACCACATAACGCGTTTAAGAACGAGCCATCGTAATCTTATCCCCTTCATGACAGCGCTTGCCCGATGTGAGTTTGCTTCCCAATCATACATATAAAAGAAGAAATTCGTTGTTCCCGATGTACCCAGGACGTAAGACTTTAATGATGTTATAGGGACCAAGATATTTGTAAGCTAATTTCAGTCCTAGGCCGTTGAGTACGTTTAATCGCCACTAAATCGTTTTCGCAATAACTCGTATCTATTTTCCGTTTTTAGTCAAATCCGAGCTGGTTTTTCTTTTGAATCTTCACGACATTTTCTTTTGCATGATCTCAAATTTCGTGGCGATTTTCTTGAAATTTAGAAATCCATTCTTTTTCTAGCAATTCACGAATTTCGTAATTGTCTCAAACTCGCGCATGAGTCCCGAATAGTACATCAAATGGAGAGATATCTAGGCTTCCATGTAGCGTGTTGTTAAGACATTGTTGCGCTAAACCTAAATACTTATACCATTCCTTTCGCTTCGGATCCGCTAGTTTAATTAACAGAGGAATCAAAGTGCGATTCACACGCTCCGCCTGACCATTAGTTC
>NW_014563960.1:0-1052 GCF_001313825.1 Dinoponera quadriceps | reverse complement strand
GTCTGGGCTGCGTTACGCTGTAGAATGATTTCACCCGGACATTTCGCGCGCCACTACAGTGAAATCAGGGCCGTCGCGATTCATCTATTTTCACTGACGCGGTCGTGTATAATTTTCTCCCGCGCGGGGATTCGGATTATATGATGCGCGACACTGGATGCAATTTTCACTCACAGCGAATTAAGGCACCTCTCGAGAGAGAGCGGGATCGCGCGTGTAAGATCACCTGGTACGGCCATAGCCGAGCGAGCGATTGCCGCGAAAATTTCACGCGTCGTTACAAGATCTCGCGATAAGATCGCGACACCCGCATCCATTTTAAAGCTCCTCCCCCCTCCCTTTCCGTGATTCACCATCTTAAAACCACTCCAACGACAAAGGGCGGAACGGGTTTCCGCCCTCTTTTGTCCAAGATTTAATGCACGTTGGTTATCAGAGTAATCACGTAGACTCACCCCGCGTTCCACCCCGCCCCCTTCCGCCACACGCGCTATCACCACACTGCTACGACCACTACCGCCGTCACTACCCCTGATCTCCTCAGCGTCCCGCGCTCTTNGCGCTCGAGGAGCGACCGTTGATTAAAACGTTCTGATTGCATCCCCCAGGGGGTGGCATGCGGGTGCCACATGGGGGTGATCACCCCGTCCGACCCCCCTTTGCGGAACGTACCCATTTATTTGGTAGTCTAATGTCTAATACGGACGTTACCGTGACGAGGACGTTGATGATGTCGACAGCGGCGGGATCGGGAAAAATGCGTCATCCTAAGAGTCCGGATTTGCGGCCGAGGAGGCGGATCCTTGGCGGGCATTGTTTGTCGTGACTCCTGGCATCATTTTTGCGCGCTAACGTCTTTAGAGGTCAATTACTGCCACTTTACGTTTTAGACGTGTCGGGTCGCCTATTTCGTCGCGATGAGGCGCCAACGGCTGTCGGACGAACGAATCGCACAAACGAGTACGGAAACTCGCGGCTCGGAGAATGGAAGAGGAAATTTGGCGAACTCTCATCGGTAATCACGATATTCGCCAAGGTGTTGGACGTCCCTC
>NW_014563959.1:0-379 GCF_001313825.1 Dinoponera quadriceps | reverse complement strand
GCCGATGCTGCATTGTTATTGTATATACGTTAGTGGGCACACTGTCTCGTTCGTTCAGCGAGACCTATACATATATATATCCACGCAACGGACACGACTAGCGTTTGACCCATCTCCGCGCGTAACGCGGCGCAGCATTCTCATTGGTCACTCGCATTTGTTACTCGCATTTGTTACTCGCATTGTCACTCGCATTTGTCACTCGCATTTTTTTGGTTTCCTATAAAGGGAACCGCGGCGCACGGCGACGGCATTGTTCGCTTGTTAGCTTCGTCGCACGCGTCGCGTGACTAATAACAGAATACAAGAAGAAGCCGAGTCTTCATATTTATTGTAAGAAGCCGAGTCTTCATATTCATTGTAAGAAGCCGAGTCTTCA
>NW_014563958.1:0-425 GCF_001313825.1 Dinoponera quadriceps | reverse complement strand
CTGGAGTATCCAATATGTAAGTGACTATATGACATGACGAGAAAACCGCACAATGGAAGAATTAAAATTCCATCAACGTGCTATTGATGATCGCGCTGACGAAGGATGCGGAATCTATCTCGCTCCGTATAACCGAGGAATAGGTGCGGCACGAAAACAAACGTCAGAGACGTTAAATTTACCCACACATGCGATGACTAATATACAGTTGGAAAAACTAACGAAGCGTATGCATATATCTTTCTTTCGTGTTTTTATGCGTGACGCTTTACCGATAGACGGAGTACATCAAAACGATAGCAGTATTGCAAATTTAGACAGCACAGAGGGACCGCGTACTCACTGGGTAGCGTATTTAAAAAAGGGAAAATCGTGCGGTATATTTCTACAGTTTTGTAAATTTTCAACCGCCAAAGGAATTAAAG
>NW_014563957.1:0-1615 GCF_001313825.1 Dinoponera quadriceps | reverse complement strand
CGAGAAAGAGGTCAACTACGCGGCTACAACGCGAATTTAATTTTTTACGTCAAAAGCCCGGAGAAGACGAGCAAGACTACGGAAAGAGAGTTGATAGACTAGCAGCAGAATTATATGAGACAGCCACCGAAGGTTCATTGTACGCCCCTTCGGATAAATAAACCATACACGAATATATAAAGTCTCAAGCATTAATAAATTACCAACGCGGGTTAAACGAATAGTTGCAAACCATATTACGATCCAGAGCTCCCGCTACGTTAGCCGAAGCAATCGCCGGAGCTATGGAGGAAGAAAAGGTGAAAGGACTAACGAGTCACTATAATCACCGGGAAACTGCATTCCCATATAACAGTCGCCCAACGACATATTCACATACTAGAGAAAACGCTAGGCCCACGACGTGTCAAAAATGCGGTAGAACAGGACATCTAGGGAAGGATTGTCGTACCAGCCGTTACACAAACCGATTTGCCCTACCAACAACCAGTGAACGCTCTTACGTAAACGCCATGGAATAATATTGCACACACTGTAAAAAGGTAGGTCATACTCGCGACGAATGCTGGAAGCTGCATGGAAGGCCGGCCGAACGAGCCGCACCCTCCGACCGTCGCGAAGGGCGACAAAGTACAAATACCGCCTCAGCAGACAGACGAGGAATGAACCAAGGAGGCCCATCTAAAGAAGGCAAAAACAAAAACGAGAGGCAAGAACGAGAAAATAAAACACAAAGTGCCCAAAAATTCCAAATCAATCAAATAAGGAAAGCAAAGCAAACACACGGAGGACTAGACTTCGTAATACTACCGATAATCGAGACCAGACAAGGAAAAATTCCGCTCTTATTGGATACCGGCTCGTCAATTAGTTTTGTAAAAGTACGAACGCTAAAAGGATAAACTCCCGTAACTATAGACAAAGTAACGCTGACTGGAGTAACCGGACACCAAGCGAGTACTCTAGGCAAATTTAAAGCAACCATTAAAATAGGGAAAAAAGTCCTACAACATAAAATCTAAGTGGTAAAAGATGAAATCCCCGATCGAGTACGAGGGAATACTAGGAGAAGATTTCCTGCAGGTGCATAATGCGACCTGCGACTATAACAGCAGGTATCTGACAATCTTAGGGAACAAATTGGGTTTGTTACCCCATCAAACGCATCAGATACCTGCCCGAAGCGAAACAATAATAAAAGCCGCCACGAACAATAGGAATCGTTACAGCTGAAGAAAGAAAACCCGGAGTGTTTATAGGAAAGTGCCTAGTAAAACCAAACAATTACACTTGTAGCGTGAGCATTATAAATACTACGAAGGTTGTAGTCGAAATAGCTACCCCGTATGTAACCTTAGAGGATATGCCGCATACTAATGAAAAAGAGATAAATCTAATAAATAAAAGGCAGCAAGATAAATTCACAATGCAAACACGCATAGAAAAATGAAAGCAACAATTACGCATACAGCATTTAAACAATGAAGAGAAGAAAACAATACACGCAATTGGTGAGGATTTCAACGATGTATTCTTCCTCCAAGGAGACCATCTCACTCACACTATAGCGGTGGAGCATCATATTGCTACTCGGGGTAACGTAACGCCGGTAAAT
>NW_014563956.1:0-230 GCF_001313825.1 Dinoponera quadriceps | reverse complement strand
TCTACAAAATTTAGTACAGCTTAATTTATAATACCATATATATTACAATATTTTTATCGTTACAAATATGTCTGAAACATGTCTGAAATAACGATTAATTTTCTTTCAAATGTGTCTCCAACTTTGTTTCTTTGTTCGCTTTTTCTTTGAGGAAACTACGTAAACAGCTGTATTGTGTACACTGTTTTCTGTATTCGTGAAAATCCTTGGAAATATGAAGAATGTAATGT
>NW_014563955.1:0-1795 GCF_001313825.1 Dinoponera quadriceps | reverse complement strand
AAGTCAAGAATTTTCCTTCTCATATAAAATGCAAATTAAATCGGAGCACGAAGTATACGCAAGACCTGCGCGGAAAGAAGAAGATCTCTCGAGGACCGTCCGCAATAGCCGCGAGGTATCGAATAAGACGTAAGCAGTGAGCTAATTGACCAACCGCTGTCGATTATTCTCGGACTGTAAGAATCCAATTGGTCAATTAGCTTACTGCTTACGTCTTGCAGCACGCTTCACAGCTATCTTAGACGGTCCTTCGGAACACTCGCGTCTGACGACTGACGTCTGTACGGCTGGGCTCCTTGCGATCTGTTATCTTACGATCGTGCAAATCAACGTGGAAAGATAGAGACGTATGTACTTTCGCGCACTTTGAAGTTGGATTAGACCACGGTGGGATAGGATTCTTCTCGGACGGTTCTCCTCGGTCTTCATCTTCGGTTCACCTCCCGTATCCGTTTCTCGAATACATAAAGGGACGCAACATACGTTTCGCGAATAAAGAGCCGTCGCGGCGGGCCGTTTCTCGGATAATGAGATATCGCATCCGTTTTTCGAATAAAGAGATATCGGAAGTATCTCTGGCGAGCTAGGCGTGTCTGCCTCCTCCTCCCCCGATTCTCTCTCGCCGGTTCGCTCTTCCTCTCTCGCTCTTTCGCTTCCAATAAGCCGGAGTCGTAAGCAAACCCCACAATATTACCTCGCGGAGCAATAACCGCGACTGCAGTCGCAACTTTAAGCGCTTATAATGGGAAACAGAAACTCTCGTAGCTGTCAGCCTCACCTTTTTCATTTCCAACTTGCGCGCGCGCACCACCGCGATATTTATTCCTCGGCCCCCGGCCGAGATGCGGATGTAGGAGGGGGGAGGGTGGGGAGGAAACGATAGCCGGAAAAAGCAGCGCGTCCCAGACACAATTTCCGCCTACGGTTTTCGCTCGCGGAAACCTTATTTTCTAATGCCGTCGTCCACCCTTAGCCACTTTCCATCCCTCCCCCCTCCATTTCGCCCCTCCGTTCTCTACGTACGCTTCCGACACGTTAATTATCCCGCCCATAGCGCACGAACGACGAACGTCCGGAGAAGCTTATTACTCTTGGAAATTTCGCCGACGTCGAGGAAAATTGTCGCCGCGGCTACAGGATGTCTCCTTCCGCGCGAAACGAGCCGCGGGATCGATAACCAATTTTTGCCCCGGTCTCGGCGAAAGAAATGAAAGGAAGGAAAGAAAGGGGAAAAGGGTAAAGGGTTCGAGTTGAGGAAGTCGGACACGTGTCGGCGATTGACCTTCGACGCGTTAGGATATTTTTTTTCTCCCAACGAACGGATCCGCGATAACGTTAAAGCAGGGGGAGTTTCTGAAATAATAACACACACCCCATCGCCTCGTTCACCCTCTCCTCTATTATTACCGTTATTGCGCTGTGCGCGCGCGCTCGGAAACGAGGATGCGGACGAACACATTCGGTCCCTTTTCCACGTCCTCGTCTCGTTCATAATTTCTCTTGGGCGGCCCCTGGGAACAAGGGCATGCGGGGATCCATCCGCAGGTAGGTCCGAGCAGGATTAACGACAGGGAGGGCGAAGGATGGGAAGGGAGAGAGAGAAAGAAAGAGCGAAAATAAGGGCCGGGCGGTATCGCCGTTGGAATATTTGCGGGACCTGCGAGGCCTTTCCGCTGGAGAACGAATAATGTAATTCGCCGGGCCTCCCCGTGCTTTCGGAAATTCCCGTGGCAACCGTGGAAAGTCGTTGCCGCACTTCCGACTCCGCGCAATTCGCGTCACCGATATCCCGTGC
>NW_014563954.1:0-472 GCF_001313825.1 Dinoponera quadriceps | reverse complement strand
CACGTTATTTTTTTTACCTCCGTCCCGGCTGCCATAATTTCTCACGCGATTGCAAATTGCTGCGTACTATTTATGATGCGAACTAATATTTAAATACTCCACCTCTGATATCCCTTTCCTACATTTAAAAGCGAATCTTTATTTCTGCACGAGCGACGCGATATGTCGCTGCGAAATTCGTTGGTAATTCCGTGAAGCAAGGCCCTCGAGTGTTCACGCGCCCGACTTACGCGAGAGCCGGCTTAACGGACCTTCACACAGAGACGAAGTCAGCAGATTTCGATCCCAAATATTCCAGCTTCTCGCAATTACTCCACGTCGCTGCCGCCACGTTGCCACTGCTGCTGTTGCTGCAAAGCGGCGTAAACTTTTATAAGCGTTCTCTTATATTTTCGGTTGTGACGCGTTGCCGCACGATCGTGCTCGTTACGATCTCTCTCGCCAAATCGATTTCGGCGGGGTACGCGAGGGG
>NW_014563953.1:0-447 GCF_001313825.1 Dinoponera quadriceps | reverse complement strand
CATTTGTATGACGTCGTCTAATTGTATGTGACACTAACATTAAACGAATGCAACGTTTTTTATGTCTCTCTGCATAGAATATGTAAATGTTCAAATATAGCAGAATATTTTATTTTTTATTACATACATGTTAATATAACAATAAAATCTAAATAAATGTTAATTCAACATATATTAAGCTTTTGTGATATAATCAAGGAAATACGAAAATATATCATAAGGTGAGGTTGCTGGGGCGAATCAATTATTTAATATAGGAGGATAAGTACGTTTGATATTTATAAAATTAGTTTAGGAAAATTGTGATTAATAATAGAATATTGAATTGTTAATAATGGGCTACAGTGTCGGTTTGACGTGGAAGAAAGATTCTTCGCGTACGTTTGAAAAGTTCCGAAGAACTAGTCGGCGCGCGTGTGTTGACACTGTCAAATATATTTATCCTTC
>NW_014563952.1:0-530 GCF_001313825.1 Dinoponera quadriceps | reverse complement strand
ACCTGTCGCCGGTAGCAAATTTTTTCCATCAATTACATGACCAGAGAAATATTCGAACTCTTCGTCAGCGGTGGTAATACTGACAGGTCTTTCTCTGCTGGAAATTATGTGTTGTCCTCTGTACTGATAGACATAGTAATCGTCGGTATGATCCCATCTGCAACATTTGTAGACCGAAAATAAATGAAAATCGTTTTTGTACGCATGTAATTAAATACACACACATACACACCTAACAAGAGGATATATCATTGGTGTTCCGCGACTAACTGGAAATTGCACTGATGGATATAAATTTGCAATCTGTGGCTGAAAACCTATATTATAAAGATCACCAATTCCTTCTAAAAACCTTCGTATGGAATGTTTCTGGTCGCGTTTGCACAACGTTTTTGAAATCACTGTTGATTCCAACGACTTTGCTATAATCGTTTGAAAATCATTTTGAATCGCTATGTGGACGAGTATCGCATCCTCCGGAATCAAAGTTATAATTTTTCGGAATGGTACTGGATGGAATAAACTGTCAG
>NW_014563951.1:0-2575 GCF_001313825.1 Dinoponera quadriceps | reverse complement strand
CTTTGCTCGCACCGGTTAAGCCCCTAAGTGAAGGGCACGCGGTCTCGTGCTCCTTGCGGTGCGGTGGGTTCGCCGGTCGGGCCTACCTGGTATCTTGCCAAAAAGCTGCACTGTACTGGTGTTGGTTGGTACTCCGGCGGTAACGCGGTTCACAGACCGGACAGGCGCGTTTCGACTATTCCGGTGCGCGTCGAGGTTTGCGGTGGCGGAGAAAGTCCGGGGTGTACGCTTGCCCCGGTGACGCACTGCACTGGGACAGGAATGGAGCGGACAAGGTGGAGAACTCTCGACAAAGATGACGCACACACCACCTCAACTCGTTCTGTTCCCCAATTTCCCGTCATGAGCGAGAAGGCCGGGAGCTCCCAGTGGAGACGGCGAACCCACCGTCCCGGAAAAGTGTTGGGATCCCGCCCTTGCGACTTCCACGTGAGAGACGGCGTTAACACCACCTCGTACATGCCGAGAGTAAGGATGGTCGAGAGGTGGCGAACACACCGTCTCGACTCTACGACCTGGGGAATTGGGATCCGGAGCAGCCTGTGATTTATACGATCTAACTGATTTCATTGGAATCGGTTCTCTTGTCACGGCGGAGCAGGCTTTTGTACCGCTTCCGCTGTGTTTTTGACATGCCGTTGCTTAACAACAGCGTGTTGTTTATTGTTAAATAGCGTGTCACGTGTGTCACGTGTGTGCTGTGTGTGACAGATTATTGTCGCGCAAAGCGTCTGTAGCGGTCCGACGGTTGGTTGGTTGGTCCCAGTGTTCTCCGAGGAGATGCGTCGTTACAATGAACAATTCTCAATCATATTATATAAAAAAAAGAATACCAACAAAGATTTTTATGAAAGTGATTCATTCAGGTAAAGTTGATAAGGATAGAGATTTTCCAAATGCAATTGTGGAGATTTCCGAAATTGTATATTGGTTGAGTTAGTGATATACAATGTAGTTGCAAAAATTATTCGTATACACTAAGGTAGTGCCTTAAAACTGAAAAGAATTTCCATTATTTGGCAAAATGTCCTTGAATTATAGTAGTATCTGTTGACTCTCTACATCGTTATGCAATTAATTTGTAATTTATCATGATATTTCCAAGAAATATACTGACTTTTATATTAAGACTGTTTTTTACTTTGAAGAAGATGTGTTTTTAGTTTCACTGTCATGACAACAATCTTGAACAATGATAATGAAATGATAAAACAACAATCTTTTTATTTATATTTTATGCATATTTGGTTCCATTTATTTTTATATAAATTTGAAACAAGTTCTTATTCGTGCATAATATAAAAAAATTTTAATTACATTTGATTAAGAAAAAGCAAGCATTAAAAAACAGAAATTAAAAATAAGTAAAAATAAATTGTATTTTTTCACGCTGTGGTGATCAATCTTTTATAGTACCTTTTTCTTTGAATTATTTTCATACAAAACAAAGTATAATTTTATCTTTTTTACATTTTTATAAGTGTAAGATTTGCATCCTAAAATTTCCGTCTCATGATCGAATAATTTGTTGTTAATATGTATTTTGAATATACAGGGTGGCCCATTTTAATCTAACTACTCAAATAACTCACTGGGAATGACCCAAATCAAAAAATGTTTTGGTACAAAAGTTTCCTATTTTTGGGGGGGAAATTGAATGGTGGCCTTGAATTTGACTTTGAAGTCGATTTTCAAGGTTATTTCAAGGTCAACTACATTTTTTAAAATAGGAACTCATATTTTTGACCCCAGATTCTGATAGTGCTTGAAATTTTGCGTTCAACCATATAAATTTTAATACGGGTCAAATGTCATTTCAAGGTCATTCCAAGGTCAAAACGTCAAAATAACAGCATTTTTAAGGTTTTTTAAGGTAAAGTATATTTTTCAGCCATATGCGTCATGCTAAGGGTCAAAGGTCATTTCACGGTCAAATAGTCGACGGGGTGCTTGTTTAGCGTGAGTCCCCTTGCCACTCATGATGGAGTGCTTATTTAGCGTTAGTCCCCTTGCCACTCACAATGGGGTGCTTGTTTAGCGTGAGTCCCCTTGCCACTCACGATGGGGTGCTTGTTTAACGTGAGTCCCCTTGCCACTCACTTTTTGTTACTTTTATAACTGTTAACCACGAAGTAAGTGTTCAAAATTACCACCATTAGCTTCAAGACAGTAATTCAATCGTCTATGAAAATTTGGCACAGTTCTTAGTGAAGTTTCTCTTGGAATCGCTTCACAAGCTTGACGAATACGGTTTTCCATGTCTGCTCTAGTTGTGGGCTGTTGTGAAAATACTGCATTTTTAATGTAACCCCATAAATAAAAATCAGGAGAAGTTAAATTTGGTGAGCGAGGTGGGCAGTTAACTGGACCTCCTTGTCCGATCCATCTTGCATTAAAATGGTTATTTAAAAACTGACGAACAATTAGTGCAAAGTGAGGTTTTACACCATCTTGTTGCCACCACATTATTATTCTGGTTGCTAAATCAACATTTTCCAACAGCCCTGGCAATCGATCTCGAAGCAATTCTAAATAACTGTTTCTATTAACATTACCCTCGAAAAAATAAAATCCA
>NW_014563950.1:0-483 GCF_001313825.1 Dinoponera quadriceps | reverse complement strand
AGAAAAAGTAAGGCAGTTACAAACAGGCGCGGGAAGCGAGAAGACGTGGGTCCGGGAAAACAGAAAACTACGGAGATATGAAAGGGATGAAAGACCCTGGAGAAGGCGGACAGAGAGGAAAGCCGACGGGGACGTCCTGGTGCAAATCTCCGAGTGGAGGCCCAAGAAGACGCGGGGAAACGACCGGTCGCCTGGCGACGGTAAGTGGACTCGGAATTCTCGATTATTCCCCCTCGTAATTTTCCGTCGACAAGACCCTTCGTCGAGGAGAATAAGTCCGGTGGAAAAATCACGCGGGTCGCGACGACGGTGGCCGGAATTCACGGGTCACCCGGGTACAATAAACGACGCACTTTGCGTTGTCTCGTCGTGCGTGTCCGATCGTGTCTCGGCGGGTTACGGCGAGAGTTCTACGTCGCAATAGGGCTAGATAAAAAAAAACGGCCGCGGGCGAAACTGCGCGGCGATATTCCTTTGATCAAC
>NW_014563949.1:0-3594 GCF_001313825.1 Dinoponera quadriceps | reverse complement strand
CGGGTAATTCAATGATAGCTTTCGCGATTGAAAATTAGGGGGCGCTCCTTCCGAAGATCATCGTGCGTATAAATATCTCTTTAAAAATGCAACACAAAAAATAATTCCGCTGAAGGTACGCAAAAGTTTCTCCGTCGCCGGGAGGGAACGGTGCCGCGAAGGCGTAAGACGAAGATGTATCGCGGAGGTATACCGCAATAGGAAGAGCCAGGGTGAAGATCGCAGTACGTATCGCGGGCGCTCACGAGGAGGATCGAACAGTCGACCGATGACGGTGCGGCCGGAAACAGTGCGCCGGTGGGAATGCGCGAATCTCGACGGTGCGACTTTCAAAAGGCAATTTCTCTTCCTCGCCTGCGCAGCCGAAATGTGCGTGTGACACTTGGTAGTGCGTTATTTGTTCCTTCTTTTAGGAAGAATGATTCTTCTTTATTATATATTGCGTCAGCATGTTGGATGTGTGCACGGCAAAAAGTCTTGTGTCTAAATGGTATAACTTTCGTGCGTTACTTACTTTTGACTTTGATTGTTACATCAATGTAAATTTAACATACAACTAATATGTTACCAGTTTCGCAATTTAGTAACTTAATATTTTTATGTATTATCTAAAAATGAAACGGTATTTCGAGTTTTCTTTCAACACAATTGCTCAGTCAATTTATAATTGGTGGCACATATTTTATGCATTAAAAATTACAGACAAATTGTGCTAGTTATATTTACAGATACAATTGTCATCTTAAAACTTGGACAATACAAAATACGAATATAACTAGAACATATCAGTGATATGGTGCGTAAGATACGTAACTCAAGATCCAAAGTACCCGAATTCGAATTACATTAGCGGTAAGCATGTTTTCCAATTTAATATTTAAATTAAAAACGATATTAATTAAATCAACTAAATGGTACATAATTAAGAAATTTTCAGACATAGTCATTGATAACATCTTAAGAACGCGATTAAAAAGAATGTGTTAAATTTTTAAGTAAATAAATTTTTTTAATTTGAAAATGGCATTTGTTATATTTGACGTAATAAATAGGACAACTTAACACCAAATTTTTTACCGTATAAATTAAAATGACTCTGAAAATAATCAAACTTTGACATAAGAAATAGTAAAATTGACGAAGACCAAATGTTGTATTACGAATAACTTAAGCCGAAATAATTAATATCGTGTTTTGGAAGAAAATATGTTTGTGTAAATTCATTAATATTTTTAGTGAATAATGAGTTATTTTAATAAGTTATTTCAACTTAAAATTTAGAGTAGACTTTCTAGGACATGTAAAATTTTGTTAAATTAATATTTTATTTTCTACTGTGTACACCGATCGATCGAGGGCTTCCCATGTGACACTTGTGGCTTCACGAACTATTCGCAAGAAGCCGAGTGGATCTATTTCGCGCGATCGAGTTTCGGAAAGAAGCGTCACCCTTGCTCGCTCATTTATGCATGTGGATTCGATGTGAAACTCCATCGAGTATTCTGCATAGGAAATTCGATTAATCGTGTAAACGCTCGAAGGCTGGTAGGTAGGTAGATAAGGTAAGCACTATGCTCCGTCGCACGCAAAGATACATAAGCGGCGCACAAATGTTACACTCGTTACGGTCTCAGTACATCGCGTGCAACACCGACACGTATGACGCCGAGGCTTTCACGACCTACAACATTACGGATGTAATTACGGACATCATACGCGAACATTGTGTGTCACGGGAAGAAGAGCTCTAAAAAGTTAGTTATACATCGGTAGCATTATTCGCGATGAACGATAATGCGATCGATCGTATACGCGAACACAAGATTCTTCCGTTATATCGTTAAAGTCTTACACTGCCGAATTGGATTAACGAAAGGTCCACGAACTTGCCGACCGTGAGCGTCAGGTGCTTCTGCGATCTCACGATCATTAGCAGGAGATCTCGATTCTGGTTTGGCTTCAAGTCGTACCAGAGCGATTCGTACGCCGCGTCGCCGATCATTCTGCTCTGTGGAACACGGAAAATTTTTCTTGTAGAACAGCTCGTTCGAATCGGGGGTGATGTTGTCTTTCGAAGGTTTTGACATTCGAATTTCAAATATTTGGAAGATTTAAAGCCTCAGTGTTCGATACTTGAACTTTAAAAATATCGAAGCTTCGAAATTTTGGAATTGTAAGATTTTTAGCGTGTGAAAAGCGTTGTTTGAATCCGCTATTTAATCTGAATCTATCGCTATCTAATATCAGTCTCATTTGAAGCTTTGCAACGCGAAGATTGCGGTCTTCATAGACCTTCGAGGTTTCGGCTTACCAAATTTCGAAAGTTCGAGGATTCCTTCGAAGTTTCGTATCCTTTCGAAACTTTGAAATGATCGATGATTAATAATAATAGCCCTACACTAAAAAACAAGTGGTAGAAAAACAAAATTTTGTTTAAACNTGAAATGATCGATGATTAATAATAATAGCCCTACACTAAAAAACAAGTGGCAGAAAAACAAAACTTTTTTTAAATGAACAAAATTGTTTCAAGCACAACGTTTAGTCCACTGACCAAATTATGTAATTGCTGTAAAAAATTATCAGTTGATCCAACGATTGCGATTTGATCACCATTTATAAGTATCAACGCAACGCATCAACGTGTACTTTGTTCAATGAACATAATATTTATTTCAATAGGTGATCGCCAATTTTATCGATGACATCAGCTTTTTTCTCAATATAATTCGGATATGTATAGTCAATGCCAAAATAGTCGCTAATTTTTTCTCTCGATAAGTTTCAACGCCACGATATCGATATACAATAATAGAATTTGTTTTTTCATAGTAAAAGTGAACCAATTTTCTTACCGGAAGCGTTTTAAAACTTAACGAGGAAAAAGTATCGCGATCCTTTCTCGCCATATCATACACTGACCTTCGTGCTGAGATACTCGCCGACGAAACAGAAGATAAACGCGTCCGAATTAATTACCATGTAAAACAGCATGGATTTTATTAAGGTCGTCGACGCGTTCGGCAAACCGATGGACTGAAATTGTCAGAACACCGTATATGTTTCAACGAAGAAAACAAACTTGAACATTTCGGTCTACTCACGATGACGATGAGAAATCCCAAGCAGCAGATGATCACAGTGTTCGACACGAACTGTACGAGCGCGATGTTCGAAAAGAAAGCTTCGATGTTCTGCGAGAAGGAAATGATCCTCTGGTGTCGGACGATCAACCTTTTCACGATGCTTCTGGACACACCGCGCTCGATGTCCTTTCGCGTGATCTCACCTAGCTTTTGTCGCACTATGTCAATCTGCCCGCATACGTGAAGGACCTGAATGTGACGACACACACGCGTCGTTTAATCTAACGTCTTTCTTAACGGAAACGAACAAGCACACTTTCCTCGAGCGTTCAACATAGATGGATTCAGTCTCCTGACTTTTCCGCGCTCATACACAAAGATCCTAAAAAAAATTGAATACTAGAATTTCGACGCGTGTTAGTTGACAACCACTTTTCCTTCACTTCACAATTTTGTTGCATATCTATGGCTAAACGAAGAGAGGAGAGGAAAGGAGAGAAAAAAAAAA
>NW_014563948.1:0-266 GCF_001313825.1 Dinoponera quadriceps | reverse complement strand
GTTAGCGGCCCGAGGTTCGCCCGTCGGCGTTGCACCGGCGACTCGGAGACGCCGAGTCGCGAATATCGGTCGCAATAATAATAAAATTATACGGTGCGAGAATCGCATTTCACGCGCGCTCTTTCTTCCCGCGCGATGCGTTTCTCATTGCAAGAGAGCCTCGCCTCGCTTCTCCGCGGTACCCCGTGCTACCGAAGTATCGTGCCGAGTCGAAACTTTGACTTCATGTTAAACATTTAATTCTATAACATAATGTATACGGGAAA
>NW_014563947.1:0-629 GCF_001313825.1 Dinoponera quadriceps | reverse complement strand
TTATGACGTGGAAACCAAAGTTCAATCATCCCAATGGAAGCTGCCGCACAATCCAAGACCGAAAAGACCGTTTTACTTACAGTTTTGTTCGATTGCGGGACGTGGTGCATCATGAGTTCTTGCCACAGGGTAGAACGGTCAATAAAGATTATTACCTGTAAGTTATGCGCAATTTGCGCGAAGCAATCCGCCAGAAACGCCCGGATTTATGGAAGAACAAAAATTGGCTTTTGCACGATGATAACGCCCCTGCTCACACATCGTTGCTTGTGCGCGAATTTTTGGCCAAAAACAACACACTAATGATGCCGCAGCCACCGTATTCCACAGACCTGGCGCCCTGACTTTNTTCCCGAAACTGAAGAGGCACATGAAAGGACGACGCTACGCTACGATTGAGGAGATAAAGAGGGCATCGAAAGAGGAGCTGAACAAGATCACAAAAAATGATTTTTTGAAGTGCTTTGAGGATTGGAAAAAACGTTGGCACAAGTATATAATATCTGATGGGGATTACTTTGAAGGGGACAAAATAGATATTCATGAATAAATAAACAATTTTTGAAAAAGCACAAAATTCGCAATACTTTTTGAACAGACTTCGTATATATATATATATATATATATAT
>NW_014563946.1:0-402 GCF_001313825.1 Dinoponera quadriceps | reverse complement strand
GAGGCATTCTCCATTGCATCTTGAATAGCTCCACTTTAGGCTCCAACGCCGATGATTTATGTAGACAGTTGTTGCCACTGCGCGATCGTATGAGAATAAATTCGTGGCGCGCATTAATCACTATACGCCTATAGTCTTCACAAAATCCTAGCAACATGCTGAGCGGTACGCAAAAGTTGAAGTATCCATCTGCCGAATGAGCGTTGATCGTATCCCAAGCAGCATTTTTCATGCCGGCAATTTTGTCAGAAAATAACGATACATAATTTTTGAGTGTGGAAGTTATTCCAACGTTTCTGTTACGATCAATCTCTACACCATCCAGTTCGAATCTCATCAAACATGAATGCGAGGCAATTATTTCCCAATGTTACAGCCACATTTTCGGCTGTCGCTTGTGCA
>NW_014563945.1:0-1331 GCF_001313825.1 Dinoponera quadriceps | reverse complement strand
AGGTGAATAAGAGGCGCCACCCGTTTCGAGAAACCAGCCACGAAATGACGGTACGAAAAGGCTAGTCCAAGAAACTGTTGGACCTGTCGCAGCGTGGTGGGCGTGGACCAATTTGTGATGGCGCTAACCTTGTCGGGGTCTGTTCGTAGATCCTCACGGTCGACCATGTATCCTAGATATTTAAGGTGGTCAACACAGAACCTGCACTTTTCAGTGTTGATACAAAAGCAGGCGGCGCGGAGGCGGTGGAATACCTCGGTAAGGTGACGGATGTATTCCTGAAATGTCTTACAATGATTATGTCATCGAAGTAAACAAATACGTGGGATTCGAAAGCCGGTCCGAGGACTCTATCGAGGAGCCGGTAGAATGTTGCGGGTGCTGAGTGCAATCTATAGGACATGACCTTAAACTGTATTAAGCCTCAACCCGATAAGGTGAAGGCGGTTAACAGCTTGCTCTCGCGAGAGAAATTTGTCAATACCCGTTTTTTAGGTCCAGCGTGGTAAGGTAGCCCCTCGGAGCTTATCTCGCATTGCGGTGATATATGGCAACGAGTATGCGTCGCGCTCAGTGACGTTGTTTAGGTGGCGAAAATCTATGCAGAACCTAGGCGTTCTATCGTGCTACTTTACTATTACGACGGGTGAACTCCAGACGTTGTTCGACGGCTCAATGATCCCGTCGGCCTCCATCTGGGTCACTTTGTCGTCGATAATTTTCTGCATAGCCGGATTACGTGGTCAGTATCTTTGCTTAATATTGCGGCGGTCCTTTAGCCGGATGGTGTGATATACCTGGTCCGCGAACCCTTGTATCCGTCTGAACGCTGCTAGTTCTGGTTCGAAGAATTTTGCCAGTTCGGTTTCCTCTTCCGATGTACGTAGTTTTAGGCCGGCGGAGATGGAACACAGGGCCTGTGTCTTCCTCTGGGCTCTTCTTGATGGCGGCAGCAGCGGTACCTCCAGCCGGGCCCATAGATCAATTCCGATTGATACTGCAGTCTTTAGATTTGGTACAACTTGGCAAAGGTGGTAAAATACAGGGTGCGTCAGGTATTTGAGGACATATTGACTTAAAAACTAAAATTTGTATATTTTTTAGAAAACTTATTTTATTTTAATGAAACTTTTACAGCAAAGTAAGTGGCCCATGGGCTATACAGTTATTCGATAAAATCTCCTTCAGCGGAAATAACAGTTTTAATTCTCTGCCGAAAACGTTTGCATGTTCGAATCAAATGATCCTCGTCCATATACTCTGGTAATATCTACTCTGAGGGAATCAAGCGTATTATGGAGATGTTTATTGGTCTTCCATTCAACAACGCC
>NW_014563944.1:645-1022 GCF_001313825.1 Dinoponera quadriceps | reverse complement strand
TCGGTCGGTGTTTTCGCTCCAGCTACTAAAGGTTCCTTCAAACTTTCATTATTATACACAAAAGAGAAACGTTTCCGAAGAAATCTAATGATTCCAGTCTGTTGTTTCTCTATTTGTGTTTTCTCGTTATTATATTTCTCTAAAGTGCAGGTAGCATACCGGAGAGCTCGAATTTTTTCTTACTTTTTTTATGTGGTGTTTCACTGTGCTGCTTAAAATTCTTGAGATAAAACCTCACTTAAAATGAGCAAAAAGTTCATTCGGAACGATTTGCAAAAATGCTACTGTTCAGAATAAAGTGACGTTTCATCTTTCACAAGAATGAATGTTCAATTCAAATTATAGAGTGGATTCTAGATCTTACGACTGATTGTTTC
>NW_014563944.1:0-483 GCF_001313825.1 Dinoponera quadriceps | reverse complement strand
CTTGAGATAAAACCTCACTTAAAATGAGCAAAAAGTTCATTCGGAACGATTTGCAAAAATGCTACTGTTCAGAATAAAGTGACGTTTCATCTTTCACAAGAATGAATGTTCAATTCAAATTATAGAGTGGATTCTAGATCTTACGACTGATTGTTTCAGTCAATTCTTCACTTTTGTGTTTCAGTAACGTGAAATTCATTCTTCGCTCTCGAGTAAAAATGTTCATTCGACGAGAGACTCAAAGTGGAAGAATTCGCAGTATATGAGTCATGAAAAGTCACTCGATTTCGAGTGACTCGGTTGTCGTATTATTTTTCGAGTGGAATTTCACTGAAAGAAATTTCGAAAGTACTACCCGCGGGAATACCATCTTATACTCGTGAGCATTTTCACTTTCGTGTTAAAATTTTCATCTTCGATCGTTTGCTTGAATGATTTATACATGTCTTTATTTCTACACGAATCATTATTACAACATTATTA
>NW_014563943.1:0-394 GCF_001313825.1 Dinoponera quadriceps | reverse complement strand
TGGGCCGGCAGAGTGGCCGAGTCGCCCCTGGTCGCGCGATATCTGCGGCGGGCACACCGGCCGATCGCCTTGAGGGTGGCGCGCGCTTATAGTACTGTAACCTATGAGGCGGCCATCCTCTTGGCGGGGCACGGCTGCTACGGTGAGTATCTGTGTCGCATTCGGCGGGAGGCGTCCGAACGGTGCCACCACTTTGGGGACGAGAGGGACACGGCGCGACACACCCTGGTGCAATGTTCTGCATGGGGTGTGGAGCGCCGTGCACTCTCTGCGGTGGCGGGGCAGGATGTGGGGCTGGCGGCGATAATTGGTGGGGCCGCTGGGGACCCCGCAGGGTCGCCCCGCATGGGCGGCCTTCTCCGTCTTCTCCAGCAGCCTAATGCGGCGTAAGGAG
>NW_014563942.1:347-558 GCF_001313825.1 Dinoponera quadriceps | reverse complement strand
CCGCTGACGAAACTTGCGAGTTTGCGTATAATAGACGAAATAACGTGAAAGTCAGTGGATCTTGCGTTTCATACGTTACATCGTGAACGGATACAAATTGGCGAGTGTGATTAAAATATTCAGCTTTATTACGTTATTTCCTTGCGGCAGTCACGAAGATTTCAGGCGGCGAGCGTTTCTTTCGATTCTACATCAGAAAACGTGAACTAAT
>NW_014563942.1:0-327 GCF_001313825.1 Dinoponera quadriceps | reverse complement strand
CGGCTTGAATCTTTTTGACTAAATACGCTAGTTCCATGAGAAAAGTTATAAGAAATCCATCAGCAGACGAAACTTGCGGGTTTGGGTGTAATAGGCGAAGTAACGTGAATGTCCAGTGAATCTTGCGTTTCTTTACGTTAAATCGTGAACGGATGCAAGCTGGCGAGTGTGATTGAAATATTCAGCTTTATTACGTTATTTCCATGCGGCAGCCTCGCAGATTTCAGGTGGCGAGCGTTTCTTTCGATACTACACCAGAAAACGTGAACTAATGCAACTTCACGTTTTGCCTTGAATCTTTTCGACTAAATACGTTAGTTCCATTAG
>NW_014563941.1:0-1189 GCF_001313825.1 Dinoponera quadriceps | reverse complement strand
CGATGCTGGTGTCGCGGCCAGTGCGCGGCGGTCGCAATTCGCTTAAATTGTACGCGGAACAAAATCGCATGTCGCCCGACTACTTCGCGCGCTTACAAAGTTATGGAAAAATTCGATTACCCGACCGGGAGATGCGTACGTACGGGGGAAAAAAGATTTCAAACCGAACGCTGCGGGACGCCCGCCTAAACGTCTGTGCCACATTGTAGAACCTGAGCCGCCAATCACGGTAGAGACACGCGTATTATGAGCGCGAAGAGCGAAACGTGACATCCCTTTATAACAGTATCCGCACATCCGGGTCAGTCGGCTGGCTATGCGATATATCCCGAGCTTTTACGATCCATCAAAAAAAATGAAAAAAGCGGGACTGTATGCGCATCGACTTTGTAGCGGTCGCAAACGGCGACGGATGCTCAGCCACGAAATTCCGACCTCGCCCCGACTCATTAAACGAGTGATATCGTAGCTGAGTTTTATGTTTCTCTGACGGTGACGTCGGTCGTTCGCCTGTTCATGCGCCAACGCTGGCAGCGCGATTATCTCTCTTTCTCTCTCTCTACTTCTCTGTTACAATAAAACACTCGCGTCTTTTGTAACGCGAAAATCATAAAATTGGCATTAACCTACCTACTCGGCGCTTATGTCGCTCGCGTTTCGTCGGAATTATCGGTTTTATTTTCCCGAATATATACGCGGCGCGTCGCAAGCGATAGATTTTAGATAGATATGGCTGCGGCGGCCACGTTATATTAGCCCCCGTTTAATCAGCGGTATCGCCGTTAAAGTGAAGTTCGTTAATCGAGTTGGAGTTTAGCGCGATTAAATTGGAGGGGTCTCGAGATGAAAATGGCACATTCAGCGGCAACGAGGTATTTTACAAATTAGGTTTCGCATTCTTCCTTCCTAGCACGTCACTTTAATACGAGACGATTTCACAGGAAGTGACGATTCTTCACAATTATTAAAAATAATCATCCTCCTGCCGACCGTGGCGATACCCAAATTTATCGTGCCGCCGGTCGCGCCATAAAGAAGAATAACGCGGACACAGCTCGGAGCAAATCTGAAATTCATTGCTACGCAATTGCGCGCGCGGTTTTGCCCGTAGCGTCACGGTATTGTTCAGTTCTCTTGTGGAAAAATCCCTCACGCGAAAAAGAAACCAGATTTATTCGGCGCTGCCCCA
>NW_014563940.1:0-601 GCF_001313825.1 Dinoponera quadriceps | reverse complement strand
CGGTTTGTTTGACGCGCTTAATGACGAAAAAATTCGCTTATTTTTTACGTGGTATCAGCGATACATATCGGCTATATATCGTTAAGTACCTGATAACGTCACAAGAAGTCTTCTTCTTCGACGGAAAAATTAAATCATTATAAGCTCCGTGTTTATTCGAAGGAAAAATAAAGTATATTAAGCCGTCAAGAGCGAGATAAAAATAAAATATATTAAGCCATCAAGAGCGAGATAAAAATAATTTACTGATAACGACGGTATTTTAGTGACCATTCGAAAACAAGTTTTGTTTATTCTCTTGAGAAGTTTACGCGATAACGAATGTAATTACTCATTATTCTAACAGCTAGACTAAACAAGATTATAAAACAAAATTATTATCCAAGNGGGTGTCTGACAATTGATGACACAACGATCGTGCGCAAGTAGACTATCTCAAACTGAACAGGACAGTCCTCGATCATTTCTGCAGACCTCGCAATAGTTGTTAAGGGAATACTTATTAATACTGGATACGTGCGTGTATTCAGTCTAGTATCATCGTCTGTTATTGCTAGGAAATTAATAAACCCGAGCCATCTCGAGTGAGACTTGACCTTCA
>NW_014563939.1:299-521 GCF_001313825.1 Dinoponera quadriceps | reverse complement strand
AAGACAAACTATGGATGACGAAGAGCTGCTATACGGTCCAGGGATAGCAAACTAATAAAATAAAACACTTAAAATCTTTTTTTCTATCTTATTTCATTCGATTTACCCCTTTCAAAACTTAATACGCGTTTTTCTCGAAACCATGTTTTTTGACCGCGTTGACAGCATAACTCGAACAGTATTAATCCGATCGACCTGATTCAAAACGGATTTTGTAGAGGA
>NW_014563939.1:0-237 GCF_001313825.1 Dinoponera quadriceps | reverse complement strand
TTTTTTTTTAGAAACAATTTAGTGCAAAAATTTACGCAAAAGAACAATTTTGTTCTTAAAATAGCCGCAATTTTTTTTCTAATCACAATTTTCAAAATCCCCTACGTCGGGCCATAGCCAGTAATATATATTTAAAGAATCTTTTTGTTCTTTGCCCTAGGACACTCCGTTTTGCTAGAATGCTGTCTACCACCCAAGGGTCATTTAAAAAAGACCCAATTTTAGATTAGCTGCAGA
>NW_014563938.1:699-978 GCF_001313825.1 Dinoponera quadriceps | reverse complement strand
TTATTTAAGAGACAGTACTGAATGTCGAACGTATTAGATCATCACCCGAATCAAAGAATTAATAAATTATTATGCCTTATCTTCAAAGACCGAGCATACCTTAGTCTTCGTAGAACTCTTTGGCCGCCCGGCATAGCTTAAACAAATCTCGAGTTACTCGGACAGTACTTCATTCATAAACTACATGGCACCTAATTTCTTTGACTTTTACCGAGGCGCGAAACCCCACTCCGGTGTCATCCCTACCTTTGTCACGAGAGGGTATATAAACCCACGCAC
>NW_014563938.1:0-493 GCF_001313825.1 Dinoponera quadriceps | reverse complement strand
AGTGAAAAAGTGCACGAAACAATGTATAATGCCCCTCGTACCGCGAGAAATTACGGTGAACTAAATAAGTATCTCGAAAGAATCAAATGAGACTCTAATCATGACTCGTGATACCCCATAAGAACATAACACTTAGGGATAATATAAGCGCTAGAACCAATAAGTATAATACTAGAAAAATGTTGAATACAAGTTGTGTATTCAACATTTTTATCCAAGGGGAGTGGTGTCACGTCTGACATATAACTACAGACTAGGAATTCGCCAAATCTTTTACCGAAATCATCGTCTAGCAAATTAAACTCAACCAAGTAGTAGGGCCAATCAGCACGCTCGACAAATCAGAGGGGACACCACGCCACCTACGCGCACTCGCCTTAGGGCGGCTTCTCAACATTGCTTGTTGAGAGAAGTTCGACCCAGAGGGCGAGCGTGCCGCGCACTCAGCGCCCTCGCAACCGAAGGAGGTCCCTGCGAGGACCTCCGGGGTCAG
>NW_014563937.1:0-265 GCF_001313825.1 Dinoponera quadriceps | reverse complement strand
TCGGTACTGGGCCACTCCTGTGGAACCTTGCGTATGACCGCCTACTCCGTACTGCCCTCCCCCCCGACGCGCTCATCGCCTCCTACGCAGACGATACGTTAGTGCTCGCCTTGGGAGTCAACTGGGATGACGCGCAGGCCTGTGCCAATATGGCAGTTTACTGCGCCGTGCGTTCCATTCGGACGCGACACTCAGGGTGGCTTCCCACAAAACTGAGACCATCTGGTTTCACGATGGTTCTCATGGGGAGCCCCGGCCGACCCGC
>NW_014563936.1:0-1399 GCF_001313825.1 Dinoponera quadriceps | reverse complement strand
CGCTGTGAGAGCTCGAGAACGCATAACTGCGAAAGATTCGACTCTAGGTTCGTTGCTCTTACAATGGCCCGGTGAGCCCTCTGAGCCTTCCGAGCAGGAGAGTGAGCTTTCCCTCCTCAGCGGAAGGAGCGGCCACATGTTATGTACATCCTCCACCGCCCAGATCACGCCGTTATTTCTCTCGAAGAGCCGATGTTTCCGCGGGCCCAGCTCGCACCGGCTGCCACGACGCTGCAACGTGTTCCCCTTAATCTGCTTTAGTTAATAATTAATTCGTCGCGACGGGGCCGAATCCGTATCGCGAGTAACGCGCGTATAATATATTTGAAGCGGACGAAATCCGTCGATGCGCACGGAGAGAACAGCCAGCGTGGTCAGCTGTAGTCGCTAAAGTGGGATTGGTTATTGCGAGAAAAGGTCTCGGGGTTGTTTTGGACGTGTTTCGGCGGTTGTTTTCGTTGTTTGCGACACGCACCATCTCGCCGGTTTGACGTTATTTATGAGAGTTCTCGCGCGCATCGTACACCGCGATGTTGCAGTTTTAACGTAAGAAATGCAAGACGGGCGAGACGTTCCGTCAGAGGTCGGAGAGGGAACAATCGATATCGTCCGCCGAAGAAGATTCGATGTACGAATGAAAGTTAAAAGTGAGTTCCCAGTTTACGAACTCTCGTCTCTTTTTTTACTTGCCACACCGCGAGTATCCCGATTTCGGGGTTTCCGGAAGAGAAAGCTATCGAATCGCGCTTTTGCTTTCTCTCTTCTCGCTCTCACTTTCTTTCTCTCTTATTATTATTATTATTATTAATTTTTAAATTATTCACTTTCTTTCTTTTGATATTCAACTCATAACGTAGCGTTTGCANTCTTCTTATTTTTATGTTCAGTAACTCTCCTTGTTTGTACCATCATAGGCAATTGCACCACACTTTTTTTTCTTTTATTTTGCGATTATTTGCGTCCGTGTTATTCGTTTGTAATATGTAACTTTACTGAGTACATCAAGTGAGATTACCCGAGATAAATAAAAATTCTACTCTGCTCTCTACTCCCATCTTCCTTTTTTTCTCGCGGGCGGGGGGGTTTAGCACACGCGAAATAAGCGGGCTTCACGCGACGCTTCGATAAATCTAAAGCGACGCGTCGGTACGGCTGGATTCGAAATCGAACGTATCTCCCTTCATTCCGTCCATATACCATTCGTGTGTACCGCGTACTTTTGGGGACTAATGTATAAATATAAGGATTGTCGCACATGGCGCGCTGGAGAAGTGCCACCGTCACGGTGATACGGTACACTACTCGTTTCCGATATTACAGAGCGCCGTTGTGTCTCTTCGCAGCCGTGGACGCGTTGTATTAGGTTGGTGCGTATGAAATGTCGCATTCTCTTTACATG
>NW_014563935.1:0-689 GCF_001313825.1 Dinoponera quadriceps | reverse complement strand
TTTGATTTCACAAAAAAACGCTCACTTCATACCGGTACACCTAGTAAAGCTCATTGTCGCTAATCGTGACCGTGAGCTGCAGGTGAGGATCAGTCCGTCAAAAAGGCGAACTGGTGATTGCCGGTGCGTCGCGATCGACGACCGGGGAGAATCAGTGTTGATTGGATCGGAGGTCTGCGCTTATATATTAACTTCGCGCAGCTGTAAACATGTCGTTGCGAGCAACACAATCGCCACAATATTCACGCACATAGTCAAATCGTGCTACACATGTCGCACGCGTGATTTACAAATGCTTATATTTTAAAATGGTGCAAAACGCTGATAACGACTGGGAAGAAACTTAGGGAATAGTGCAAAATTTGTGCAGAGTTACTATATACGAGAGCGGTTCAATAAGTACCCGTGTTAGACGACAGAGGGCGTTCCTGAGGGAAGTTGGTGTTATCATCGTGTNCTGTCATCTATCAAACGACGGCAAAACAAATTGCAGACTGATTGATAGGTTAGTTTGGATTTGGCAGCCATTCGAGTAAGACGTGTTTCGTGATTTTCGTTAAGATGGAAAAAGGGCAGTATCGTTCGGTAATTCGCTTTTTGATTTTGGATGGGAAAGAATGCGAGGAGATAAAAGCAAATATGGATGCTGTTTATGGGGACACTTTGCCATCTATGACCACAGTTAGATA
>NW_014563934.1:0-475 GCF_001313825.1 Dinoponera quadriceps | reverse complement strand
TTTGTGTAGATATTGCCTATATTATTGATAATAAAGAAATTTATAAGGTCTGGAGTATTGTTTTTGTCCGTTGGCTAATACGTTGTTTTCCCGGAAGACAGATATTCTAGTACACAATCGTCAATACTGATCTTAAGTTCTCTTTCTCTGTTGACTGTCAACTTGGATCCCGAGCAAATGTTCTTCGCATTCTAATCTCCGTCTGCGATAAATTTATTGCCTAGTGTATTGAAGAAAGCACTGAACGTATTTTCGGTGATTGAGTGTCTTGGAGGACAGTATACTGAGGTCACGGACAATGAACTTAGCCAATCAGTAACAATGATAGAACAAGCTTGTATTTGCCCTGTATTCTGCCATTACGTAATACTTTATCGTATTTTTGATAATGACGGCAGAGCTACCGTATGCTATACCGTAAACGGTGGTTACTTTAATACAGGTTTTGCACATTTTGCATTGCAGCGTGATCATT
>NW_014563933.1:0-815 GCF_001313825.1 Dinoponera quadriceps | reverse complement strand
AAAGAGATTGTCCAGCAGGATCACGTCGCTGTCTTCGATGAACTCAATCATTCTAATATTTATCATTTCGTAACATTCAAACGCTATATGCACCGACATTCTCACCATCTCTTTCAAAGACATCATGGCGTTATCTCGATATGCAGTGAAATTGTATTCCTCATAAACGGTTTGTACTTTGGTTAATCGACAAGATTCTAGTTTTGACCCTACAAATTTCTCTTCCTCCGGATATTATAGCGTCTAAACAATCATAGACACGTACAGGCAAATCTGTAATAAAATTCACAGATTTATAATGAGATATGATGTCCATTTATATATCTGCAAGTGTTTACGAAAATATTTGAGGCTAACGCACACTTATTTTTTTCTTGAACGAAAATATTGTGCAGCTCTTTCATGTGATATTCAGGATCGATTACCAATTTGCGAATTTCAGTTGGCACGTAAATACTTCTTGAATCACACGATAGGATTTTCATTTGTAGCATATTGTCCATGAATGCTGTCCAATATTTAGGCCACCTGATATGCCCTATTTTACCGGTGATAGAAGCGCTCTTCAATAAACGAAATAAACCAGTATGCTGACAACCACGGAGTCCTCCTTATAAATATCTGCTGTGTTCATGTACTCATTATCTTCATCACTGTTGGATAAAAATTAAACAGGTAGTTTTTCACATGCAATGTCGTTAGGTACCCTTGCGAATCCACTGACGATTACGTTGTCACCTTCTATAAGTCTTCTTCTCGAAGTTATTACTTCCTATAAAATCTATTCTACTATCCTATAAATTCTATAATCTTCT
>NW_014563932.1:0-384 GCF_001313825.1 Dinoponera quadriceps | reverse complement strand
GGGCTCTGGCTTGGACTTACACTACCCTCCTCCCGAGTGGTAGGGAAGAAGGCTCAGCGGGTCCCTTGTGGGATATCTGCCAGCTGCTTGGTGCCGAAGCGCAGAAGGCACGCCAGCGGCTCGAGCAGTATGAAATCCGCTAAGAGCAAACTGGTGTGCTGGAGCCTTGGGGTTGCCGGCGGATTTTCCCACTTTCCTCCCCTTCCCTTTCATCCTTTCCTTAATTAACATAACATCACCGCGAACAGAAAATCTGTTCTCACGCGGTATTCTCCAAATTTTACACCTTCCATCCTTCCTGTGAATCTCACTGCATAACCGGGAACAGATAATCTGTTCTCACGCGGTTAAAAACCAAATCTCCCCCTTCCTTCCATCCCCCAT
>NW_014563931.1:0-1497 GCF_001313825.1 Dinoponera quadriceps | reverse complement strand
CGTCCAGAATTGGCAAATCGAAAAGGAGTCGTCTTCCACCACGACAATGTCAGACCCCATACTTCATAAACTACTCGGAACAAATTGTTAACGCTTGGCTGGGATGTTTTGCCTCACCCTCCTTATTCACCGGCACCCTCTGATTATCATTTGTTCCGTTCGCTGCAAAATTCTCTTAACGGGAAAACTTTGCTAATAATGAAACTGTTAAAACGCAACTGGATCAATTTTTTGCCGATAAACCTCAGACGTTTTATAAATGTGGGATTCAAAAATAATTTGGTAAAAAGAAGGCAAGAAGTCATAGAAAAGAATGGTCAATACATTATTGATTAGTATGTATTTGGATATTAAATAAATTGTATTTTATACCAGTCAAAAAAACCAAACGAACTTATTTGCCAAATCAATATATATACATTGTTATACACTACCAAACTCTCTTCTCTTTAAACTACCGAACCTGGACATCCGGCGAGCCATCCGAGGGCCGCAGATAATCTCTCGACCGTACCCGAGGACGTTCCCGCCGCGCAGAGCGAAGCAAAATAGGAACGTCGCAGCTGACACTGCCGATGACCCTCTCTTTACGAGTGCAGAAATCGCAGCAGTATTCAGATCTCTAACTAACAACAAGGCGCCAGGCCTGGATCTCATTGAGGTTTCGGTACTGAAGTCCGCTTACAAAGCAATCCCCGGTCAGTTCATTAGGTTTTTCAATGGGTGCCTTCAGTGGGGCGTCTTCCCCTCGATCTAGAAGGAGGGCTCGCTCACAGTTTTCGTGAAGGGCAAGGGAAAGGACGTAGAGGACCCCAAATCCTACAGGCCGATCTGTCTCTTCTCCGTAATAGGGCAATTCTTTGAGAAGCTTATTCTAAAACGACTCAACCAGACGTCACTCTTCCTGGAGAAGATCTCCAATCGGCAGTTCGGCTTTACACCCGGAAGGTCGACGGGTGACACTGTCGTGGAGCTGCGACGGATGGTTTCTGCTTCTGAACAGAGATACGTCGTTGCGCTGCTCTTTGACATCTCGGGCGCGTTTGACAACGTCTGGTGGCCCCTCGTATTATCAGGAGTCAGGGATAGAAACTACCCTCTTAACATCTTCAAAGTGCTAGTTGACTTCTTCCGGGATATAAAAGTCTCTCTCTCTCCTTCGGAGTTATAACGTTCTCGAAGAAGACCACAAAGGTTGTCCGCAGGGTTTGGTGTTAGGTCTAACTTGTTAGAACGTGACGTTTGACGGACTCCTTAGGGTTCTGGAAGCTAGAGTAGGGGATAAACTCTTAGCATACGCGGATAATCTTCTCGTATTAGTCAGCGGTGATTTCCGCGAAAAAATAGAAATAAAAGCACAGGAAGTAGTCGACGAAATAGGAAAATAATGTAGGTTTGCCAAATTACAGTTTTCGTCGTGAAAACTACGGCAATTGTCCTCAAGAGCGACCTTGTCAAAAGGGCCCCATTAGGCAGACGGGAAGGAGTGCGTCCCGA
>NW_014563930.1:0-1662 GCF_001313825.1 Dinoponera quadriceps | reverse complement strand
AAATTGTATTATGTGAAAATATTCCTCCTAGTCAACGAAATACTCGACCCGAAATAATAATTCGGCTTGTCGAGTTTTGTTCAAAGGCGCCACAACGTTAAGGAAATTTGGCATATGCTGAATGCACATAATCATTATGAAACTAATATAAATCAACACTGAAATTATTCGGACGATAATAATTAGATGTTTCGAGGTGAGGCGGGTGATACTGCTGCCAACATCGATGTTCGTATGCGATTCTATGTGTTCAAATCAATGGTTATTATAGCTAAAGTATGCAATTATGGTTCAATGTCATCATTATTATCAAATTACTTGCTAAAGACTTAGTGACTACTACAGACGATCTCGCGTATCGACTGATTATCTTGACCTCGTTATAATCCTTTAAGACCTTTAAGTTCCTGTTATTTCGAATGTGTCCCCTCAATTCCTTTAACTGTTATCAACATTACACCGAAGTAAGGGAATAATAATAATAATGCTTCATCACACCGCGATTATTTTTGTGCGAATGTATAAAATAAAACACTCCTACAAAAGGAAATATAATACGATACAAGAAGATATCATTTTCGAGTTTTCAGTCGGTTTCCTTTTTTTAGTATTTATACTTTTCTCCTCGCTGCTTTCATAAGTTTCTTTATAATACACATATTGCCAATTATTGTTCTCCGTACTTACGTTCTCCGTGACAAAATGAAAGGTGACATATTTTATGGTAGATAACATGAACGGCAATGCGGATGATAAGCCACTCAGAATGACGTCCATATCGTGTCCTTGCCCGATCAATTTTGTTAACTGTAAAACAACATGGTTTTTTAATCACCTTGAACAGTTTGGAAACGATCGGATGACACGATTGAGAAACTTTTGATTGGTGCAAATTTACTATAAACTCAGAAAATCGATAACCTTTGCAACGCACTCGATAATAATTTCGACAAGACGAAAGGCAGAAATAAATAAACGAGCGATTTACCGTACCTGAGGGAATGTCACTGATACTTGCAGAAACGAAAACAAGGTGGCTTGAATATGTCGCAACGTGATGTATCGATGAGGCCACAGGCCGATAGTCGACAGAATGGCGCGGTTAAGTTTATAGTAGTGAGCACCTTCGAAATCCATTTCGCGCGAGACCGGCAACATTTCTGTTCCCAAAGTTTACTCGGTGCTTCTTACCGACCTATGTCTCGTGCGACGAATTTTTATCATTCTTCAAAATGACCTTTAAAACATTTATGATTCGTCTAGCAGGAAAGAAAAAGGGAGTTCGAATTTTCTATCTAAATAACAAATTTGTGCTCTCCCGACTTTTATATGTAATTTGATCGATTATTGAGGTGACCCGCAAAAGGCCAATTATGTAATTTTCCCAGAAGGGACATAATATTCTTATGTATATTCTTCGTTTATTACATCTCATATCGGCAATTCTTCGGTGTATCCATTCCGTAGGGACGATAGCACACTGTTGCATGAAGAATCGGCAGGTGCGCTTTGCAATTCGCGACGAAAAGAGAAAAATTACACGTTCGCGTTGTAAGTGATTTCACATTACGAGCGGACGTTAGGTTTACAAGAAAGGATCTCAGATATGGCTCTCTGTATAAATCCATGTCTATCTAACCTTGGAATACAAAATTATGAAGT
>NW_014563929.1:0-500 GCF_001313825.1 Dinoponera quadriceps | reverse complement strand
AAAAGAAGATAAGGAATAACTGTTAGTTACGATAAAGATATTAGTAATTAATGCAATGAAATGCATATATATGTATATGTACGGTAAATGCGATAAAAAATTGCAGTCTTCCGATTATATTCCTATCGTTATTTTGATAAAGCCAATTATTGCGACTAGTTATGCGCACGGTTCCACATAATTGCCCGGGAATAACACATTTATTCCGTCCATTACTCCTTCCCATCATCTGTCGTCGTTTTTCTTCAGCGCATAGATCACAGAACTTTCTTGGAAACTCAACTCGCCTTCCTTATCCGCATAGTAATCATAGATGGCGACCACTGTACAATGAAAATGCATAGTCACATAGGTATACGAATTACAGTAAATACGTTTAACACACTAGGATGGGGATCACGAATCTGCAGTTTTACCTTTCTCGATATAATTCTTCGGCATTCAACCGAGCAAATTCTCCTCATCCGCCACAATCGGCATTATAGCAAATGTAGACGGGG
>NW_014563928.1:0-521 GCF_001313825.1 Dinoponera quadriceps | reverse complement strand
AAGACATTCCGACCAAGATCCTCTTCTGCACTAACAAAATCCAGATCCCACCCCCGTCAGACAGAACCAGAATCACTGAAGAACATCACGCAAGCACGATAGGTGGACATAAAGGTATCACGAAAACCTACCTGCGAATAAAAGGAAAATACCAATGGCCTAAACTCAAAAGCGACATACAAAACTTTATACGTAACTGCCGGAATTGCCAGCTAAAGAAACTGGTACGAACCAAGACCAAGCAGCCAATGGTACTAACGGACACGCCCAAGGAAGCCTTCGAGAAAATCTCCATGGACGNGTCATGGGACCCCTACCCACCACATCCTCCGGCAACACCTATATCCTCACAATACAAGATCTCTTAACTAAATACTCCTTAGCAATTCCCTTAAAACAGGCAAATGCCATCGAAATAGCCGAAGCCTTTGTTAACAATTTCGTATGTGTATACGGAGCACCCCGCATCGCTCTAACAGATCAAGGCTCCCACTTCGTAAATAGCCTGATGAAAACTATAT
>NW_014563927.1:0-201 GCF_001313825.1 Dinoponera quadriceps | reverse complement strand
TTGGCTTAATTGCATCAGTTGCTGTTGATAACGTTCTCCAGTGATAGTTCCGTTAGGCTGGAGCAGCTCGTAATAGATTACTCCGAGCTGATCCCACAAGATGCACAACATTAGCTTCTTGCCATGAATATTCGGTTTTGCCGTTGAAGTTGGTGCATGGCCGGGCTTACCCCACGATTTCCTACGCTTTGGGTTGTCGTA
>NW_014563926.1:0-3674 GCF_001313825.1 Dinoponera quadriceps | reverse complement strand
GGAACCTCCCGAAAGATTATGCTACCTGCCTCATCACGGAGTCTTCAAGTCTACTGTGATGGACTCTAAAATACGTGTAGTATTTAATGGTTCATTTCGTCTACCTTCTGGTGACACACTCAATCAATACTTGATGGTGTGCCAAAACCTGGTGCCACTCCTCGCAGAAGTATTACTTCGTTGGAGACGTTATCGTTATGTCATTGTGACTGACATTCAAAAGATATATCGCCAAATTATGGTGCAAGAAGAGGATCGGGATCTTCAGAGAATCTTGTGGAGAGAAGACCAAAAGGACAAGATGACAGAGTTTTGCGTGAACACTGTGACTTACGGATTGGCATGTGTACCATTCCTTGCCATGCGCACGTTGCGTCAGTTGACAAAGAATGAAGGTCATCTCTTCCCTCTTGGAGCAGCAGCACTTCTTCATAATACTTATGTAGACGATGTACTTGCTGGATTCGACTTACTGGAGGAAGTTGGTGAGCTACAAGACCAATTAACCCGGCTCTGCTTGGCGGGCGGGTTTCCTTTGCGAAAGTGGTCCAGCAATCACCAAGCGATTCTCAGCACCAGAAGATCATCGGGCGAATCGGAAAGCTAGCTGGGGGGATTTAAGTTCTCAGTCTACCCTCGGCCTTTGTTGGCATCCGGAGACCGATTCTTTTGTTTACAGATTTCGCAGGTTGGTGGATGGACCAACAACCAGGCGCACAGTTCTGTCCAGGGTGGCTGAACTCTTCGACCCTCTGGGCTGGTTGGCACCCGTCATCGTACGAGCTAAGATATTCATTCAGAAGACTTGGCTACAGAGACTTTTCTGGGATGACGCTCTTCCTCAAAGAGAAGTAACAGAGTGGCGAGATTTCGAACGTGACCTTCCTATACTGGAGTAGCTCACAGTCGGACGATGGTTGGGGGTGATGGAGTCTAAAACATCTGCTTTGCAGCTCCATGGATTCGCTGACGCATCCGAAAGAGCTTATGCTGCCGTAATTTACATCAGGAGTGCTTCACTGGATGGAGCATCAATAAGGGTTTCATTGGCACTGGCCAAAACTAAAGTGGCCTTTCTTAAATCCATTTTGTTACCTCGTTTAGAGTTGTGTCCGGCCGTATTGCTCGTGCGGTTGACAGCTCATTTGAGGGAACAGTTGAAGTTATCATCATTTCCAGTACATTTATGGTGTGACTCTACTGTCACTCTTGCATGGATTCGTGGACACCCTGCAAGATGGACAACGTTTGTTGCAAACAGAGTTGCTGAAATTCATCGCACCTTGCCTGAGACACGCTGGTGCCATGTAAGGAATGAGAACAACCCAGCTGACTGCGCGTGCCGTGGAGTGGCTCCCATGGACCTCTCTCAACACCTACTTTGGTGGAGCGGTCCTGACTTTCTGAAAAACCCTGAACTTTTGGTCAATGACGACATGGATGTGACAACTGAGAGTGATCTACCAGAGCAACGTCGGATAGTACATGGAGTAACCAAGGTAGAAGCAAACGAATTCCTTGCTCGTTTTTCTACTCTTCGACTATTATTCCGGACAACAGCGTGGATATTGCGGTGGAGGCACGGACATGCGGAACGCGTGAAGGGACCATTGATTCCTGAAGAGATCCTTGCTGCAAGAAATCTCTGGATTAGATTGGAACAACGAATGGCATATGGCGATGAGGTATATGCTTTATCCAAAGGACACGTCATCCATAATCGAAGTTCATTTGTTGGCCTGAAGCCATACTTGGACGAGGTTTGTTTACTTCGCTGTGGAGGCAGACTACGTCATGCTGAGTTGGACTGGGACAGTCGTCATCCCGTAATACTACCTCCAAAATCTCATCTCACCAGACTTTTGGTGATTGCAACCCACCATGGAGCGCTGCATGGCGGAATACAACTGACGTTGGCAATTCTTCAGCGTCAATTTTGGATCCCGGGAGGCAGGCGACTGGTCAGACAATTATTACATAATTATCTGCCGTGTATGCGATGGCGGGCGGCTTCTCCACAACCTCTCATGGGTGATCTGCCGCGGACTCGAGTGACACCTTCGCGCCCATTCACGATGACTGGAGTCGATTTTGCGGGACTTGTTCTCCTTCGGACAACTAAGGGAAGAGGACACCGAGCATACAAGGGGTACATCTGCGTGTTCGTTTGCTTGGCGACAAACGCAGTTCACTTAGAGGCTGTCACTAATTACACGACGGAAGCCTTCCTTGTTGCATTCCGGAGGTTTATTTCACGACGAGGCTTGTGCAGGGATGTATTTTCAGATTGCGGCACCAACTTCGTTAGAGCGGATGCGAAACTTCGAGCACTCTTTCGTGCATCGAGTCAAGAGTCACGGAAGGTCATCGGGGAGGCTACATTCACTTACGAGGAGATGGTTACGCTACTAGCTGAAGTGGAGGCCTACATGAATTCGAGACCTATTGCTGCAATGTCAGACGATCCTGAAGATCTATCACCACTCACACCAGGGCACTTTTTGATTGGAGCACTTTTGTTGTCCGTACCTGAACCACTTCTAACTGAAGAACCTACATCGCGGCTTACACGTTGGAAGCTTTTACAAAAGATGCGTGACCACGTATGGCAACGGTGGTTACAGGAATACTTAACATCTTTATTGCCTCGTACCAAATGGAAAACACCTTGCCCTGCTTTTAAAGATTGGACAACTTTGTCTAGAGAGCTGGTGAGACCTGCGGTCAAGATAGTCCCTTTGCCTAAAGGAGAAGAAATATAAGCAGTACTTGTGGTCATGGAAACTTTATCTTCAGGAACCAAGTTGACTGCTCGATTTTGACTAAAAGTATTTTTCGTTGAAGATACCAATGAGGTGGGCGGCTTGTTACGAGCCACACGGTACACCCGTGATACATGCGATATATTGTCGCTCGTGAGACTCGATTGTCTGTGATTAGCTGACAACATCGTGTCGGTTGTCGCTAGGCACGGGCGTTATTTTGCTTTTATTATATTGATATTTTCATGTCTTAGAAACGCGAGATTAAAAAAGAAAGCGAAACATCCTCGGGAGCTTCAGAACCCGATTCAGTACGTTTCTGCCTAGCTCGTGACAGGACGTATTCGTGCTATGCGTTGTCGATTGATCGTCGTCAATTGCAATTTAACTATTGAAATACTTTCTTATAATAACTGCGTGCAGTATTTACAAAGTTTACGGAGTGTTATTGTATTTGCGTTCGAACTTTTAGTTCTTGTTAACTCTTTTGAGAGTGAGTGCGTCGCGGAACTTTCACGCGTGTGTTGTGCTCCTTCAAGAAAGAAATAAATTGAAGAATCATTGTGTTATTTTCAATGCGCCGTTGTATTATTTTGAATTAAACTTTACGCTTACAAGAGACTCTTGTTCACGCGCGCACATGAATTTTTATTATGTACTGTAACAGGAAAGTAATCAGGAGTACAACAGAAAAAAATTAAATCTTACATTTTTATTGTTTAACGTAACGTGTAAGTATTACACGGAAAAAATAGTCTCCAATCAAAATAGATGTTCTTATGTTTATACAGGATTATTGTAATCTTAGAAGATTTTTTGTCTTGATTTGATTGAATTTATATTTATACAAGTGTTACTTACATTCAATTCTAAGGACTGGAAATCTTCCAAGAATATTATAATGTTCTTACT
>NW_014563925.1:0-905 GCF_001313825.1 Dinoponera quadriceps | reverse complement strand
GCGCTTCATGAAGCTCAATCTCGCGCTCCGACGAGATTTCCCATGGACATTTATCGTAGCGAACGTCAGGACAGCTATCCTGGGTGCAGACTTCCTGGCGCACTTCAACCTGATGGTCGACGTCAAGGGGCGTAAACTCGTCGACCCCCTCACCTCGCTTTCGGCCGAGGGAGTTTGCAGACGTCCTAGCATCTTCAGCATCTCTCTAACAAATCACCTGGTCGTTCCGGAGGGAGACGCAGGACAGCTTTACTCAAAGCTTCTCAACGAGTTCGCGGACCTCGCTGGCTCAGGTGGCGTGACCGTAACACCCCGCAGCTCCGCGGTCGCACACCACATCGTTACAACAGGACCGGCGGTGTTCGAGCGTCCTCGCAGACTTTGCGGGGACCGCCTGGTTGCAGCCAAGCAGGAATTCGAGACCCTTCTGGCTCGTGGCATCATCAGGCCTTCCTCTAGTCAGTGGGCAAGCCCCCTGCACCTGGTAGAGAAGAGGACCGGCGGCTGGCGCGCCACGGGCGACTATCGACGCCTCAACGCCTGTACAGTGCCCGACCGCTACCCTTTGCCCATCATCGAGGATCTTCTTCAAGACTGCCACGGCTCGACGGTTTTCTCTACCATCGACCTGCAGAAGGCTTATTACCAGATCCCTGTGGCTGCAGGGGACATTCAGAAAACAGCCGTCACCACGCCCTTCGGTCTCTTCGAATTCCTGGGCATGCCGCTCGGGCTGCGGAACGCCTCGCAGACATTCCAACGCTTTATGGATACCACTCTGCGTGACTTGCCGTTCGTACGATGTTACATGGACGTTACTTATCATCTCTAATTTTCATGAGGAGCACATAGAGCACTCAGAACACTCTTCCAGACTCTTCGATCGGCCAAGCTGTTCGTCAATT
>NW_014563924.1:0-895 GCF_001313825.1 Dinoponera quadriceps | reverse complement strand
GTTCTTATTTTTGCATACTTCCACCAAGTGCGAGGCTCCCGTCCTAAGATATCTTTGATGTCGTAAATTTGCAAACGAACAAGCTCGTCCGGTGATTTCACCGTGAGCACGCGCCGATCCTCCACCTTCGCGATATATTGTTGCACGCAATCGCGCGTGATCTCGCGACAATCATTAAACAATGCGTCAAATCCACTACTTCCTCCTCCCTCTTCAACGATCTCCATTATTGCTTCCCGCTTTTTTTCTTCCTTGACAACTCTCTTATCCGTCATCGTCGCCGGCACTTTCGTACCGGCATTATTATTATCGACTCGATTGGCAGCAGTAGCGGTGTCCATTATATTCGATACATACCCCTCGTAATAATGTATCCAATCGTAGAAACTCTCCTCCGAGGGAGGCCCGTTGGTGTAAGAAGCCAAATATAATTTTCGCGGCTTATTCTCGCGTATAAACTTTATCATGTCGTCGACGTTACAAGGAGCGTTGCGCGAAGATCCGCTGGACAGCCACAATTCGTGCAGATCCACGAGCACGTCGCACAAAGCGGCCGCTTCGTTTTTTTTGCATTCGCAATGTTTCGAACAGCGTTAATTTTCGACTGTCTGCTGCACACGGCCGACATCAGTCGAATATTACGCAACGATGTGATTTCCGACGACCATAATTCGCGCAACAAATCGAGAGGAGTGAACGGCATTAATCCCTCCTCCTCCTCCTCTTCTTCCTCCTCTTCCACCAACTCTTCGTTATTTTTAACAGTATCATCATCATCATCATCATCATCATCATCATCGATCGTTACTATTACATCGTCCTTCCTCTGTTTCTTTCTCTTTCTTCCTTTCGTATGATCATCCTCCTTCACATCGTCGTCAAACTCGATCGATCG
>NW_014563923.1:0-2012 GCF_001313825.1 Dinoponera quadriceps | reverse complement strand
TAGTGGTGACCTCAAACTCGACCTTGTTGGTGTCCTTCAAGGTTATTTCCTTCCTTCAAGGTCAAATTTTTTTTCTAAAAGCCTCCTCATTTGTCGTAGGCAATTGAAAGAGCGGAAGTTTTCATACTTTTACTTTTAGCGTTACCTAGGAACAGCGGCGGGGACGTAGTAAGGACTGTTTCCTTTGGGGTGTTTGCTTAACGTGAATCCCCTTGCCTCTCACGATGGGGTGCTGGATTTACGTGAGTCCACTTGCCTCTCACGTTGGGGTGCTTTATTATCGTGAGTCCCCTTGCCTCTCACGTGCATTGATAAACATTTAGTCACTGTATTTAACGCAAATGCTCGAATTGTTCTCCGTTTACTTCTTGACAGTAACCTAATCGATGGTAGAAAGCACCAACAGCCTTTTTGATGATTTCAGTGGGAATGAGAGCTGATTCATTAACGATCCTTTGCTGTAATTTATCTAAATTTTGGGGTTTTGTTTTGTATACCCGATCCTTTAGATAACCCCAACAGAAATAATCTAGAGGCGTTAAACCGGGTGACCTAGCTGGCCATTCAATTGTGCCTCTTCGTCCTATCCATCGATTAATAAATACTGTATCTAAGTAAGCGCGAACGTCTCGTGCATAATGAGCTGCTGCGCCGTCCTGTTGATACCATGTGTCATTAAAGTTGTCTCCAGCTATTTCTCTTATTGCAGGAACTATTTGATTCCGCAGAATAGCTTCATAGTTTTGGGCATTTAAGTTGCCATAAAAAAAATGGTCCTATAATTCTATTATTTAGTATTCCAGCCCAGACATTTAATTTTTGTGGATATTGTGATTTGGCTTCTCTTGCCCAATGAGGGTTTTCATCTGTCCAATATCTACAATTACGCCTATTTAAGTTTGAGTCAAGTTGAAATGTAGCTTCATTTGAGAAGACTATATTTGATAAAAAGTTGGGATTTTGAACTATGCGTGCCATCATATCATCACAAAATTCAACGCGACGATCGAAATTGTCTTCATTTAACTTGTGTATCAGTGTTACTTTGTATGGATGGAAATTCTCTCTCTGTAGTATGTGGTGAACCGATGATTTACTTATTTCGTGCTCTTGAGCAGCTCTACGAATTGAAGTAGAATTGAAATAGAATTGAAATCCCTTTGGGGTGCTTTTATAATATTGTTTCTAAACCTCTTTTTTACAGCTTATTTTCAATTTTTTGCTTTTCAATACTTAACATAACGTCTTGTTCTTTAATTTTGAATATGTAGCTAGCATTTCAGACATAAAAAAATTATTTAACATGAAATTCAACGTAAAAAACTTTAATTTGAGAGGTTTAGGATCCCTGTATGATGATCTGATCCAATGTTATGGAGATTTGAAGTTGATTGATGAAAGCGTCATTTTATGTACAAAAAATTTGACTGTAAAATAGCCTATAATGCAAACCTCCATAACTGTCGATCCGATTATTGTAGAGAGATCCTAGACCTCTGAAATTAAAGGTCTTTACGCCAACTTCCATGCCAAATCATTTGTTTATGTTTAAAATACAAGGTAGATGTACAAAATTACAGAATATGACGTTATGCTAATTATTTGTAAGCAAAAAATTAAAAAATAAAACTGTAAAAAAGAGATTTAGACACAATATTTTGAACTTTTTAATTGGTTTTGGGAGTTTTTTAGTAAATACTTTAGGATGGTCTAAGCAGTTTTTTTAGGTAAAAAAAATTTTTCTCACAGGCCTGGTTATCTCCTTGCTGGAAAATACTTTTTTAATATGTATTAAAAACGTGACTCAAAAATAATATAAAGTATGCTGTGTAAGTTGTCAGTCCAGTGTTACGGTTTAAAAAAATTTATTTGTTTACATATTAGGTCTAGTAAAAAATAATCCATTATTTTTCCAATAAAGAGCTTTACTAATCTGCATCTCGCGTTGTATAAGTCCGAACGAATTACGCTAGATGGCGTTAGAAAGATAAGATTTCGTACTAAAAAAACCT
>NW_014563922.1:0-1221 GCF_001313825.1 Dinoponera quadriceps | reverse complement strand
CGACGATTCTTTTTTTACGTTAACACACATGTTTGTATATCGTACTTGTTGTTTTCCATTTTGATTTTCTTCCGAATTTTAATCTTCACGTCTACCGAGAAAGTAGAATTTCACATGCGTTTTATCGAACATGATAATGTGCACGTGTCAATAATAATAATAATAACAATTTATGGTGTCTTTGTAAACGGAATTGTTCGCTGTTATTCCGTTGTCGCGTTTAATACTTTCCCCAAACCAGAAATTACATCTCTTACGTATACATTTTGCACGCGACCACCCACTCTGAAACGCTTGATTAAAGCCTGTCAACGACAGTTCTGTCAACGTGTAAAATCCATTCGAAAATCGACGACGTAGATTATATTACTTATATCGTTTACGACGTCTTACGTTATTACGTTGTGGGCCGGTGAAACCAGCTCTACCCGCTACGCTGTCGTAATCCCGGAAACTCCCGGCTCGGGTCGCGCGAGACAAAAGCGCGGGAATACAAAGAAACACGTGGGCGAAGGACAACGGTCTCGACGAGATCGGTATTACGCCGCAAACATGGCGCTGTTCGACTATAATGTCTACGATGACGGCACTCTTCACTTTTTTATGCGTTTTTATGCGTTCACATATCACGCTTCATATTCTTAGCAGAGTTATTCGTAATTTTCTCCCGCCGGTGAAAATAGCCTGAGCGCAGAAATGACCTCTAGGACGGCAATTTACGTTTTCAAAATAATTATATGCCATCATGCGACACTGTTGAATCTCTCGCTGACTCGGGAGGGATCAAACGCGATTGCTTTTTCCTTCCGTCCTCTTTTTTGTGTTCATCGGTCTCGCACTCGCGAGCCTCTCGAGGTATAATGCGATCAAAATAATTAAGACGCAAATTATAACTGATCGATTCGCGACGTCGTTTGCGCGGCATTATCCGCTATGATTACTCAATACTTCTCGTCGTTATTGCGCGAATCGCGCAGATCGTCGCACGATATGTGCTTCTTACGGTGACGTGCAGTTGGCGAAATACGATGATGCGCGCCACTACCGTTAGTCGTTGCGTCGAGTTTGGCTTCCGCTTCGTCGGCATGTGGCCGAATTCGCCCTACCCGAATCTCTATTGGACGTCTTACGTAATAGCATTATTAGTAGTGCAATATTATCAGTATACATACGTTGTTCTGCATTTCGACGCGCATGACCTTTCGATGCTGACGGATAGCC
>NW_014563921.1:0-498 GCF_001313825.1 Dinoponera quadriceps | reverse complement strand
CGTTTGCACGGGGCACAGGCCGCGATTGGACTTAGTCCCAGGAGCGAGCGTGTGGTGCGGCACCCACAGTCGAAAAGCAACACGCCGTAATTGGACTTAGTTTCACGTGCGAGCGCGTGGTGCGGCGCCCGCAGTCGAAAAGCAACACGCCGCGATTGGAATCAAACTCAGGAACGGGCGTGTGTTGCGGCGCCCGCAGTCGAAAATCAACACTCCGCGATCGGACTTACTCGCAGGAGCGAGCGTGAGGCGGTGCCCGCAGTTGAGAAGCAACACGCCGCGATTGTAATTAGACTCAGGAGCGAGCGTGAAGCGGTGCCCGCAGTCGAAAAGCAACACGTCGCTATTGGACTTAATCGCAGGCGCGAGAGTGTAGCGGTGCCAGCTGTAGAAAAGCAACACGCCGCGAATAGACTTAGTCGCGATAGCAATCGTGAAGCGATGCTCGTAGTCGGAAAGCAGTACGCTGCAATTGGACTTATTCTCAGGAGCGAGCGT
>NW_014563920.1:0-455 GCF_001313825.1 Dinoponera quadriceps | reverse complement strand
CGAGGCTGCCGCATGGAAATAACGTAATAAAGCTTAATATTTCAAGCACACTCGCCAGCTTGCATTCGTTTACGATTTAACATAAAGAAAGGCAAGATTCACACGACATTTACGTTACTACGCCTATTACACCCAAACTCGCAAGTTTCGTCTGCTGATGGATTTCTTATACCTTTTCTCATGGAACTAGAGTATTTTGTCGAAAAGATTCAATCCGAAACGTGAATTTGCATTAGTTCACGTTTTCTGATGTAGAATCGAAATAAACGCTCGCCGCCTGAAATCTGCGAGGCTGCCGCATGGAAATAACGTAATAAAGCTGAATATTACAATCACACTCGCCAGCTTGCATCCGTTCACGATTTAACGTAAGGAAACGCAAGTTTCACGACATTCAGGTTATTTCGCCTATCACACGCAAACTCGCAAATTTCGCCCGTGGATTGATTTCTTTT
>NW_014563919.1:0-978 GCF_001313825.1 Dinoponera quadriceps | reverse complement strand
GCGACCGCATCTGCGTCTAGCCTTCCTCAATGTCCGGTGTGTAAGGCACGGCATTATTTTAGAGCTTGCCCGTCATTTGTTAAGGGAGGTCCCGAACGGCGTCGTGAGCTCGTCAAGCAGTACGGCAGATGTTATAATTGCCTTAGTCAAAATCATTCAGTGCTCAATTGCAAAAGTAAATATTCATGTCGAGTCTGCCACCAACGACATCACACGATGCTGCATGATGGCTCACGCGCCAGCGGGAGTGCGATGGCTGAGCCGGCGCCGGTTTCTCAGCCGACTCAAATCTTCGAGCGTCAAGCTGAAGTTCAATCCTTGCTTGCCTCTCAAGCAAGGAGAGGATCCGTTTGTGTTCTTCTGGCTACTGCCTGGATCACGGTTGGAGTGGCTGGCGGTCGTTCAGTTATGGTTCGAGCCTTGCTGGATCAAGGCTCTGAAATGACTTTCATTTCAGAAAATTTAGCGCAACTTTTGCGAGCAAAGCGGCATCGCATGCCGACCTCCGTCTCCGCGGTCGGGTGTGTTCACGCCGGTACTTTTCGGTACGCAGCGCGCATTCAAATCTCGCCGCTCGACGCTCGTACGCCGGTTCTATCTACTACTGCGCTAATAATGAAATCACTCACGTCATACGCGTCGAAACCCGTGTCGCTTGTCGCATCGTATTCGCATCTGGCCGATTTGTCATGGGCGGATCCCGATCCAACGAGTTCGCAGCCTATCAGTATCATCATCGGGGCAGATTTATATAGTGAAATTATCCGCGATGGTATTCGGAAGGGTGAACCGGGGCAACCCATTGCGCAGAATTCAATCTTTGGTTGGGTTATTTCGGGACCTGTCGGTTCAGTTTCGTCAACTCGTGACGAACAGTTGAACCACGGCGCTTTGCGACGCGCATGTCAAATATCGGTACATCATTGCACGAATTCGTCCTCACTCGAGAAGGAAATTCGGCGTTTCTGGGAGGTTGAG
>NW_014563918.1:89647-105640 GCF_001313825.1 Dinoponera quadriceps | reverse complement strand
TTACATGGATTTGACGCGGATATAACATAGATGCCTTTGTGGGGATATCAATTGGCCTTTAATTAACCGACCTCTATTATCTTTTGCCTAATACAGCTTCTTCAATATCAACAATTACGCTAGAGCTTCCAAGTTTATATTCGTTTTTAACAATTGCGATAAAAGCTCAAGTGTAACAATTGTGTACTTTGTAATTTTACGGTAAAAATATTTTCTACAAAATGCGAATTTGAAAAAAATAGGTGTTAAAAGATAATATATAATAATAAATATAAAGAGAAGAAATTTATCTACTTTATTTTAAAAATAAAGAAAAATAAGTGAAAAATACATACTTACTTCGCGACAAAAGTTTGTCCAGTCAACTACATCTCTCTATCGCACATACTTAAATGAGTTCGGAGAAACTTGTGTCGAGGTAGTCGTATCATGACAAAATATTCAATAGATTGGCAAATGCGTTGAAGTTTTAATTTAGTTTATTTAAACTATGTATTGCATAATCTACTTATTTTGAAATTACACACTATTATTTTTTCTTGCATCCACGGATATGCTTATAATTGTTGAATATGTATAGGCGTGTGCATGTGAATGTATTGGAATAATTGCACACTTGCGTTTTCCTCTATCATGTTTTTGATTTAGAAAAAATTTCTTTTGTTTATTTAAAAGAGAAAGGAAAGCGTAATATGCGCGCGATGATGTTATGACACGCGCGTCTGATTAATTACTAACAGTTTAAGTTTTGTTTTCGTTACACCGCGTGGGCCATCATGAATGTACTATTTTAGTTTAGTTTGTTTAGGTATATCCAGCGGCACTTTAAGCAGAGTGATTGTGAGCCTCTCTGGATGTATGTGCTACGTGTGTATTTAAAGTTATATTTTTAATAGACTAATTGTTGGACATTCATTTGTTCTTTTTTTTATAACCTTATCAATAATTGACATTGAGATAATGCAAAACAAACGGATCACTGATGTAACTTGCAACTCGTGATTGACATTGCGAACAAATAACATTATTGCATATCAATCCTTTTTTTCTACAAGAAATTGCAGTAACTGATGATCTACCGGTGTTAGTAAAATCCAATCGTAAAGCAACATGTTCAGTTGAATACGAATTACTTGCTAGAAATTTGCCTCTTAGCAATTGAACATGTAAAATGTACATAGCATTACCGAAATACTGTATAAATATCCGTGAAATGGAAATTAAGGTAAATATAAGTAAAATAAATAATAATATAAATAATAATTTAATATAATTGTTAATATTTAATATAACTTAATTAAATGTAATTATTTTAAATAAATAAAAATATATAATATAATATAATGTATAATTTTTTGTTAATAACTTTTAATAAACAATGAGCGACGGCTAAAACCTTTTGAGTGTTATTCAGAGTGGTGGCTTTGACAACATATGTGAAGATCACAGTCGTATCTTGTTGCCCCGTTAAACATAATATTTATCAATTTTTTATATGGTGTCAAAGCTACAGGTTGCATTTTGATCTGAAAATAGATATTAAAAAGTATATTATTTATAGTACCATTATCTATCAACATATGGGAGGATATTTTGTTTTTCGAAAAAACAATGAAATGTTAACTAGACGAATTTTCTAGGTTTTTAAATTTTGCGTTGCCGCGTCCTGTGGGCAGAAGCCATATGAATATCTGTCAGTGAATACCGGCCATGGTCGCATAATACATATGCAGGAAAAATTTGATCCATCATATGTTTAATACAGGCGACATCCTTTTTCTGCATGGGTCACGATTGGTTGATTTTCTAACATTTGCTCTGATTGGTTAAATTGTAATTCAACCTCAATTCTAATCCGTAGTCTAATACCCGGAAGAAACTACAGATTAGAATCGAGGTTAGATTACAATTTAACCAACCAGAGCAAAGTTCGCTAAACTCAAGTTTAGTGAATCTTGCTCTGATTGGCCAAATTTTAATTAATATACAATATGTGATAATGCAATTATGCTAGAGGTAAGGGGTGAGGTTGAAGTTCCACTTAACGCTCGTAACAATTGCGAGCATCGTTCTGTCTTTGATTAACCAAGAGAAATAAGGATAGAATGATACTCGCGATCGATACGAGCGTTAAATAGAATGCATCCTAGACAGGCCTCTACAGTAATTTGGGAAATGCGAAAGCTCCACATCTTTTTTGATCATACCTTTTGAAAGTCTTGCAATTTTATGGTTTCTGGGTCTATCATCATAGTGTGACCGCGCAAAACAGGATCACCAATTTGACACACATGTTCGTATGGTAACTTGCCAGAATCCATATTTAACCAACTCTTGATTGTTTCTTTCATTTTTAGAAAACTTTTAAACCGTGTATTGTTTTTCCTGACTGTAGTAGCACATAGTGTCACATTAAATTTATGATATACTCGAAACATTGCTCGTATAGCACTTAATTATTACACGTTCGATGTTTTTAGTAGGTAACTTAAAAATAAGGTTATCATACCTACATCTGCCTAATAAGAACTGTTTTCCGGCCTGATTTTAGCATGTAAAACCATGAATAAAACAGAAAGAGAGAGGAAGACTCAACATTTAGTCTGTTCTTTTTATCTGCACCAGTTCAGCAATATAGCTAAAAAGAACAGACCAATTATTCAATGTAATCCGTACCTGTATGAACTCTATTGAGCCGAAAGTTAGTGGTAAGAGAATAAAATAATAACAAAGAATTTATACAAGATATCGGTGTCAATTGTGATTTGCTGCAACGGTAATTGTAATATTTATATATATACATATAATTAGGAAGATAGATAATAAACAATGACAATTTTCTTTATTAAAAATATATATGCAGTAAGAGAATAATTTAAAAAACAATTTAGTTAGAAAGAATTTAATTATTAAGTATGCTTATCTCTTTTAACAAAAGCATGAAATTGAATAATTTTTAGGTTCAACCTTAAAATTCAGTGTTCTAAATATACCTGGATATTTAACGATTGGTGTTGAAAAAAATTAAAATCATGGCAAGATCAAAAAAATGTACAGAAAAAGATATATCTATGTTACTTGAAACTGATTCAGATAATGATATAGAAGAATCTACTGAATGTTATACACCAAGTAAACATATGAATGAAAATTCTTCAGATACTTCAGAGTCCAGCCAAATATTTGATAATAACAATCGTCTCTTACTACGAAAAAATGTATTACAAAAAGAACAAGTCTCCCTGAGGCTCAGATTGAGACGTTCTACTGAGCAAAGTAGTTACAAAATAGATAGTGATTCAGATAATGAGAAAACCAAGAGATCAACTAGAATTGCAAAACATCAACTGAAAAGATTACAAGATGAAAATCAAATGCCACGTAAAGGTGCAAGGATTATAAGATTACCTAAGAAATATTCAGATTATGAATGTTCTTCTCCTAATTCACAAACACTTGTTTTACGAAAGAAACAAATTGATTGTAAAAGGAAAGGATCATTTTCTACTGCTTTCATTGATGATAAGAAAAAAAATGAAAAATATGACATTAAATATAATGATCATAAAGATAATAATTCTGATTCAGATTGTATTTGTGTTTCATTTGTTCCAAATACAAGATCTACAAGATCAAAAACAATGTCAGAAAATAACAAACTATATCAAGTTACTTCTATAGGAAGCAATGATGATAATGCCTTACCTAGGATTAGAACCAGATCATCAAAACCTACATCTAAAAATGTGGAATCTAAAAGAGATAACATAAACAAAGTACTACTTGATGACAAAATCTCAATCAATTCCAAGACAATAGAACATACTTCATCCCCTAGAACTCTTAAAAAAAGACTCAAAACAGAATATGATTCACTAGATACTACTCCTAAAAAAAGACTAGCTAAAATAGAATATACTTCATTGAATAATACTCCTAAAAGACAAATAAAGAATGATAATATTCGTAGATGCTTAAGTACTAGTAAATATAATCCTGCAATACATGAAACTAAGGATAAAGAGAAAATTGACGAAATAGCAGTTATATGTGAAAATACCAAAGATATATCCATAAAAGTCAAACAAAGAGACAAGAATACAAAGAATGTTACTGAATCAATAATAGTACAAAATACTCCAAGTACTCCAAAATCTCGCACATCATTGAAACATAATGTTTTAACACCATCTATGAAAATGAGAACCAGAATTCCAAATAAACCAACTACACCATTACAAAAAGCTAGGTTGAGATTACATGTTAGTGCGGTTCCCAAATCATTGCCCTGCAGGGAAGAAGAGTTTAATGATATCTATGCATTTTTAGAAGGCAAACTAATAGATAATAGAGGAGGGTAAGTTTATATTTTTGCAAATGAATCCTATTGATTTATTTTGGTATATATTCTTTGTATAAATATTATTACAGATGTATTTATGTGAGCGGTGTCCCAGGAACAGGTAAAACCGCTACTGTGAATGAAGTTGTAAAATGCTTAAAACATTCAGTAAAAATGCATAAATTAGATCAATTTGATTTTGTTGAGATTAATGGTATGAAATTATCGGAGCCCAGACAGGCATATGTACAAATTTTGAAGCAGTTATCGGGGAAAGTTGTAACATGGGAACAAGCATATAATGCGCTAGAAAAGAGATTTAACAGCAGTGTTAAGAAGTCGATGACATTACTACTCGTAGATGAGGTATGTGTGTCTCTTTATTTCTTCCTTATTATTTTATTATAATTTTGTGTTATGTATTATTAACTATAATTATAAATTATTTTAATTTTGTGTGTAATCTTCATTCCTTTATTTATTTATATTTGTGTAGCTTGATTTATTATGTACAAAGCGACAAGATGTAATATATAATATTTTGGATTGGCCTACCAAAGCCTTCGCACAATTAGTAGTTATTACTATTGCAAATACTATGGATCTCCCAGAAAGAGTTTTAATGGGCAGAGTTACATCGCGATTAGGTCTCACTCGCGTTATTTTTCAACCATACAATCACGAACAGCTACAAGAAATTGTAATAACTCGGCTCAAAGATACAGATATTTTTAAAAGTGAAGCTATACAATTAATTGCACGGTAAGCGTTATATTTAATATTTTTATTATTTATATCTTTAAAGTGTTCTATATATTTTTTTATTTATATATTTTAATTTTAGTTAATTAAACATTATTTAGTTTTTAATATATTTTTGTTATATATATATTGTATATGTTTATATATTGATTTATTATGTATAATTTTAGTAAGGTGTCCGCGGTATCGGGAGACGCTCGCCGTGCTTTAGACATATGTCGTCGAGCAGCAGAAATTACCGAAATACGTGAGGGAACTACAGTATGTATGGAAGATGTAAATCAAGCTTTGTCGGAGATGATGGCAAATCCAAAGGTTCAAGCTATAAAACATTGTTCAAAAATGGAACAAGTATTTTTACAAGCTGTATGCGCGGAAGTCATACGAACCGGCGTCGAAGAAGTTTGTTTAAAAAACGTCTACAAACAATTTGAATCTCTATGTTGCTTTGACGGTTCGTATAAAAATGATTAGTACAAATATAATGTAAAAGTAAATTTTTTCATGTTATAATCTGCTTTATAGGTTTTCGAGCACCTAATATCACCGAAGCTCTTGATATTTGCGATAGATTGGGTAATAGCAGATTATTAATATGCGAAGATTCGTCAAATGATATTTATCAAAGAATGCTATTAAATGTATCAAAGGATGACATACATTACGCGTTACAATAAGATTGCAATTAATGGTATGTACAATGTCAAAACCCAACACTATAACTACCAAAGCAGCCAAATGACAGGTTTGTAATTTTTTCTTATAAAAGTTACTCCAATTTCTAATGGTGCATTCTTTGAAATTAACCATAACTTTTGTCGCAATGTGTAAACGAATAAATATTTTTTTTGCATTACGTATTTTTTAAAAAATCTGATTTAAACTACTCCGGTAGAAAAGTATACGTTAATCATCGGTAGTTTTAGTACTAAATGAATATTTTCCTCTAATTTGATTACATAAAATATAAATGTGTATATGTGTGAATTTAAATGTTGCAACGATAGCATAGTATAAATTTCTTGAACTTTGATTGTTTTATTTGTAATTTTATAATGATGAGTGTAATAAAGTACAATTTGTTTAGTAACTTGTAACGTTATATAACTTTGTATCTTTCACTTATATATAAAATGTTTCACGAAAAAACGATAAATTTCTAAAATATGTTATAGAAATAATTCTAAATAAAAAAGTTCAGATATGTTATAGGTCAATTCGGCTCAGTTATCAAGACATAGATAGTTTTATTAAATTGTACAGGCGGAAAACACCAAATATTTATAACCTTTAATAGGAATATTATTCTTTTAAATATTATTTGTTCAAAAATGTTCACTTTCTGCTTTTAAAACCGCTGCTGCTCGTTGTATCTTAAATTGTTGCCATTTAATTTGCCTAAATTCAATACTATTATGCTATCAATGCTATTACTATTTGTTGTTTCTATTATTCTAGTCAACTAGCTGTTGATAAGTTTTTGGTTTATCGTCATTATATATACAAAATTTCAAACAACCCTACAAAAAGAAATCCAGAACGAGGCGGGGTTCAGCCAGCAAATATATGTATCAAACTGAGCTCTATGTAGCGATGAGCCAGTCTATAATTGGATAAATTACACAACTCATATTCATAGATAAACCCTTCCTCGTTCGTTCATAAATAGTCTGCTGAAGTAAATATGTTCAGTATCTTTTATTCATTCGAGTAATGTGCGTTGTTTTACCTCATAAATTGTGTCAAGTAAATTTGCATCAAGTGGTTATTTGTGATCTATCTAAAACTTTTGGAAATATGAATAACGACAATATCGACGAAAATATTATTTCGTTATATAATGCTCAAAAGTGGGAAGAAATCGCTGCTTTGTCTTCCACGACTGATGATTTTAGAACTTGCAAATTATCATGGGTATTGCCTGACATAAATGATTTATGCTGGATAAATGAAATTGTACAAAAATATAATTTATCGGGAATTGCAAGTATTGGATGTGGTTGTGGATTACTAGAATGGTTATTGCAAAAATATTCAGGTAAGATTTAAAAACAAATGAACGTTAATATATGTAGTAAATGAAAAGGAATATTGTTATATTTCTCATTGAGTCATATTTTTAAGGTTTAGATATCGTGGGAATAGAATTGGATAGTTCATGGTGGAATAGCAAGTATTCTCCACCACAATTTCTGAAAAATATTATTTTCGTTGAAAATAAGTCGACAAATTTTCTAGTGCCAAAGAAATACGCTATGTTATTTTGCTATTTTAACAACAGTACAGCGTTCCATGATTATATGAAAAATTACAAAGGAAATCTAATTCTAGTCATTGGACCTGAAGGAAATAATTACACGACTGATCCACTACCATTTGACATAAAATTTCAAAAATATAATTGGAAGTTAACAAAGGTGAAAAAACTTGTGTATTCCAATAATTATATTACTGCATATAGTAACATGTAACATTTAAAATCACGAGTTTGAAGTGATACATATTGTATAATTTTGTGTAATTATAAAATAATTTTTAAGCAATCCATGGGTCTGATCTCCCTTTTAATTGCATTTTTTACATTTTTCTCTGATAGTATTTTCGATTGAAACAATTTAAAGCAGGAAGCAAATATCGGTTGTATGAGGGAGAATTCACACTTTGATAAAAAAGTAAAAGAACAACCAATCATAATTCGCGCTGGTGGTCGATAGTTTCTGCTTTATCTGCTGTTTATTACCAACGCGAGTTCTGATTGGCTGCTGCTTTTCTGTCAAGGTGTGAATTCTCCCTAGGATGCATTTCGACTCCCCCCCTCCCCCCCACCTAGGTACACCTCACACCTAGAGTGCGTTCAGATTCTTTTCGAGTAATCCTGTTGAACTTTAGGTGAGACGTTCACATTCTCACTCTATCCACTGGAGAGGGTGTAAAAGCCACACGGGTCTATAAAGCGGGTCTACAATGAAAATTTAAGCTCTAAGCTTTAAAAAATTGACTAATCACAGTCGATTATTCTTCTCATATTCGACTGTGATTGGTCAATTTTAGCACCTATTGTAGATCGGAATTGAGCCGGGTGAAATGGATGGTGATGACGCAATGCGCTCCAAAATGTATTGATAATGCCGAATCAATAGTTCATATTACCCATAATAGATTTTAGTACTAATAGCGATTATCGGAATACTGCCTGGAGTCGACTCAAACCGAATGAGCAAATTTAATTTCTTGCAAAATTTAAAATGCCAGGAAATGTCAATTTAAAATGCTCGGAGATTGTTTTAGATGCCAAAAAGCATGAATTTAAATCCGCAGTACAACGACATAGTTATTATGATAGATGGATAATTAATTATTCGCAATAAAGTCAGTAAATATTTGTAATCTAACACACATATCACAAGAGAAAATTATTGGAGACTATAATTGGAGATGTTCGTATCCGATTTTGTCTATCACAAAAAAATTGTCAATAAAAATTCTTTGTTAATTCATAGGTTACCTAAGAGAAAAGGATAACCCGCTCCCTTATCGCGTGATAAATTATAGTAATTTCATCTTTAATCTGTAAACTCGTTCAAATACAATCATCCTTAGACCAATGCATAAGACACGGCGCGCAGGTTGAAAGGTTCAGTTCAGTCGATTAATCAAACGTCTATATTTAACCCCAACTCTTTCCGACACCGCACTCATCGGATTATATACGCCGTTACGTTACCGCATGCCGATAAATCCGCGTCCGTACAAACATATACCTATAAGCTTTTGAATATCCGTATCTTCCTCCGATAATTATACTCGTGAGTAATCCATGTCGCAAACGCTATTTGCAAATTCGTGCAAAAATCCTATATCGATACTACGGAAGAGCCATCCCCCAGAGTAACCGCCGGCATCCGGAGACGGTAACCATCGAATAAGGTAGCAGCCGAAGCAGCTCACGGTAAATGCAACGTTTATTATTTAATTATTTAAAGGAGTAGTGTCACTTGCCCCGTTAGTTCATAGAAATCCGCCATATCCATCGCGATATTTTCTAGATCGCGCGTATTCCTGGGGAAAAATATCGTGTTTCGCTTGACCCGAAAAAGCGATCATGTCCTAAAGTCCGAGTTCTACGTTCTTGTTCAGGCAGCCGTAGTCGGCCAGTGTAACAATAGCTTTAATGTAATAAATGCATTTTAATATTCCTGCTAATGAAACGTACTTCCGATTCCTCTAATGATGACGGTTTGGTTGATCCCTTATTTGAAGGTCCCTATCTACTGTTTACTACCCACGCGAGTTCTGGCTGTTTCTTTTCTGCTTTCTGCTTTTCTGTCAAGGTGCGGATTCTTCCTTAGAGCTGTTGCCGCTAAGTTATACCCGTTAAGGCTCCTGTTTTCACTTTGGATATATTCTCTTTAGATGTTCACGCAGTGTAAGCGCTCACGCTTATAAGCGCTATTTTCAGCTGTTCCTTTTAGTTGTAAGAGCTTACAAACGCTAACAAACCGTTTCTTTTGGTATTTATGAACGGTTGTAAGCGCGTTAATGGCGAATAAAAAATTAATTCCAATATTATTTGCTTAAGCATCACACGCTAGACATTCCGTGTTATTAGAAATTTATAAAGATACATAATATAAGCTATGATACAGTTTAAAAATATATGTTTTAATATAGTTAAAAATATATAATATAAGCTTTAATATAGTTTAATGTAGTTTAATGAGAAAGTTATATATAAACGTCATTTTTAAATTTCGTGTGCGACTTATCGCATTTGAAAATCCAATTGAGTTGAACAGGCAGGAACTTCAATGCCATGAATTACCATAAATACCATAGAATATGGCGATAGAATAATGGGATCCGTAGGTTTCAATATTCTAGGTCGAAATGGCGGTAGATTTCCGTTCGGTCGCAGCTTCAATACTTCGTCATTCATCTTTATCTCACTACGAAATAAAATGATATTTCACAAATGCATTTTATAATTATCTATTGTCATATTCGCAATAAACATTTAATACTATATATGTGGCTATTTTTCATTCGATAATATCTTATATCTTGTTAGATATATAAATTAATTATCGGCATTTTGTCAATAAATTTATTATTTATTTATAAAAAATTAAATCACGTTTTAATCTGCAAAATAATCTTCAGAATCTATATACTTTTGCCATTGATTTATGCAGTTGGTGAATTCCATGTCAGTAAAAAGATGGCGATTTGAGTCGATCAAGTCGCCAATACTTTTATGGACATCTTCGGACGTTTTGAAGTGCAAATCAACCAAATGGTATTGTAAGGACCGGAATAAATAGTAATCTGAAGGAACTAAATCTGAAGAATAAGACGCGTAAGAAGGAATTTCTCAACCCAACGAATATATGTCCTTAGTTGTTTTCACCGTATGTGACCTTGTGTTGTCATGCAACAAATCATGCATGAACGTCTGGATCCCTTTTTTACATGTGCTGTAGGACATAGCATCTTCCCTTAAGGCTCAACAAATCATTTCTTTAACCTCGCTAACATTTTTTTTTAGCTTGAACGCGAAAAGTATGCAATGCTTGACATGCTGCTTATCGGAGGTCATTGTGCTTACTATACTTATCTACAGCTTCTTGAGACTACGTCAGCTGCATAGTCAGATGTTATGGTTTTTTTAATTGGTACTTCAAAACCTTAACATGGCGACAAAAAAGTTCATTTTAAATAAATGCTACAATTGTTTAAATTGCTACAATTGGTAAAATTTAGGAGCCGAGAATTAATTTGTGTACCTAATACGAATCGAATTTTCGCTTTTGCCGCGCGGCAAAAAGCGACGCAGCAGCCAATAAACTTTTAATTCTCGTGGAAAAACAGCACGTTGATTGGCTACCGCCTCACTTGTTGCCGCGTCCTGTGAGCAGAAGCCATAACGGTATTAGTAACGGTTATTACACACCTCGATTGAAGATAATCGGCGGTCAAAGAGTAAAACAGTATTTTCACGATTTTGCTCTGCTGTACGGTCAATGTTGGAATAACTACGTGAGCCGCAACTTTGTCTATGTTCATTCCATAAATTGTGATGGCTGACATTCTATTAATCAGAACTTGTTGCGGTGTACAATGTGCATATAGACGAACGTAACCATAATTATTTGGTGTTATTAATTTCAAGACTTTCTCCGACACGAGTTGTTTGTAAACAACACTAACCCACCAATCTGGGTTCGGTGTAAGATCTGGCGATACCATAGCGTAATGCCCGCCGAATAACGTTTGTCTAATGACGACATTTAATCCAGCACTGGCACTATATCCCAATTTGTCCAGCCATAGAAATCCAGCTACGAATCTGTCGGATAGTTCAGGTGCTCCTCCACCAAACGCTGTGCTCGTTTCTGCTGCAAAACAGTTCTTTTTTTTCAAAATATTCGTATATTAATAATGAATAACTCTTCAATTATCATTACTTCAATAATTTTGCTATAATAAAATAGATTTCTTCCTATATTTATTATTGAAATTAATCATAAATAAATAAATAAATAAATATAAATATATTTAATACGTTCGCTACCATCGCCGCATATATGCGGCGTCCCGATTCTTGTATCTGAGCCCACCACCGCAGATGTGCGGTACGTGTTCTTTATCAGTTTATGATAATAATTGCAATAAATTTGGAAATGAACAGTATTGTTGAGCTAAAAAACAATAAAATAGATGTAGGATGTCCTTGGTCTACAGATAATGACATTTTTATGTTATAAATATATCTTAAAAAGATTCATGTCAATTGCGGACATATTCTAACAAAAAACATCCTGGGCTGTGGTGCAAGATTTTCTTCTCACCCTAGTAGCAAACATGTTAAATATATATATAAATTTATATATATATATATATATATAATATAAATATATATATAATATAAATATAAATAAATAAATAAATATATATATTTTTTTAATGATGATCTAAAACATTTCTTGAACAATGCATTTTAAAGAAAAATGTTAGCTAAAAGTAATACATTACTTAAAAATATACAATTTAACATCGTAACTAATAGAACCATAAATTAGAAAAAAAGGAAAGAAATAGTTTTTCCCTAACTATAAAGTAGATAATAAAAAATAAAATTGATTAAAGAACCTTCTAATTTTAATACAAAACATACACAACCACATAGAAACATTTTTTCTTGATGCAATGACGAAATCTTCCATGACTTTAATTTGCATCGGTAAATAATTGAACGTGTGAGGATTCACGAAATCTTGAACTTTAGCTTCCCGTCCATTCAAATAATATTGGTGCCATGTAACGTAATTTACGGTGTTTTTTTGACTTTTTAGAAACGTCTCGGCATATTTCTCTCCCATATGATTCGTATCACCGACATGATTTACTTCCGGTCCAACAAGGATGCTCTCGACATATCCTGCTTCATCCAACAATTGCCTCAAACAATCATAATCCTTTGCGAGTTCAGTTGCAGAAATCGTCACATTGAACACGTGATGGAAGGAATTCGGTTCTAATATTAACAATTTATATTATATAAAAAAATATATAGTAATACAATTAAAAATGTTTATTTATACGTTTTAATTCTCCAGTTTATCACAGTTACCATTTCCCAATTGCCAATCCAATTCCATATCATGATTTTTGGCGAATGTGATAATCTCCTGTGCGTTAGTGTCATTCCACGATCCATTCAAATTTCTAAGCAATACATTCAAATCGAAAACCATTCGCAACTTGGACTTTATTACAAATTCATAGATAGTAATCAAATCCAAGCCAGAAATAGTAAAGTTACTAATATCCTCACCATCCACAGGGCTAGGAATCTTCTTGGAATAGCTTTGCTTCGCCTAATTATTGAATACATCATATATGTTAGTATATTCAAATTTTTAATTCACGTGGCACTATTGCATCAAGATTTTGGCATTACAAAGTAATTATGCAAAATAGGGATGATTTTGTCTATTTCAACGGGCTTAAAATATTTTATTAAAGTCATGGTTCTGATTAATTTTTAAGAGATTCTAGCCGTTGTTCTTTGCTTATTAAAAAATTATGTACAAAAACTTATTAATAAGTTATTAAAGCTATTCAAAATCATTAAAAAATTATTAATAAAAGAAAACTAACGAATTATTTAATTATTTTAATTGATTTCCTCTCTGTTTTGCTTCGTCTCTCTGGATCGCTGATTCTTCCCGATCGGAAGTTTTGAGGGCAAAGTCCCCAGGTCGGAGGGTTGAGCCTCGAAGTCTCTTATTCTATATCGCGATTATTTTTAAACAAATTATAAGAGCGGAAGAATCTTCGCGGTAACAACTAACACACTAATAAGGAAACGAGACTCGTGAAGATGAAATAATTTCAAAGTTTAGATACCAAACCTTGCGTAGTGGCTTGTGTTAATATTTTCAGAATATTATTTTAATATAAAATAAAATCTAATTTAGTAGACTACACATTTAAGTGTTAATAACCAGAACAATTCAAACTTTTTGTTAATAACCTGTTAATAATAAGTAATGACTAAAACCTTTTGAAGGTTATTTAGAGCCTTTACAACATGTGTCGAACTCGTTGAACGAGGTTGATCGACAAGGTCACCCTTATTTTGCATAATTAGTTTCAGTTTTCAAACAAAGCCACTCATCTCAAGAAGTTTTGTTAGATCTGTCACAGATGTAGTTTTGAAGCAAATTGATCAGCAGAGGAATACATGTGTGAGTCGGTGATCATAATTGCTGGGAGGAGAAAGAAAGTGGAGGAAACTACGCATATACATTTGGGATATGTAGGGTTGTATGATATGTTGTAGTACCAAAATTAAAAATGAATTAAGCATTCATAGACTCACCTGATTAAATATCAGGCAATCAGCAGAAGTTCCACCTATTCTAACATAAGCAGGACTCAAATGTTGGCTTAGATTAATAAATTTTTTATTTCTGAGAGGCAACTCATTTATCTTCCTAAGTAAAGATGTGTCGAGGCCAAAAGACAGGAACTTGTCGGATGTAATATATGAAAGAGATTGTAGTCTATCAAAGTGTAACACATGGGTGTGCATTGTTTTAGTGCAAATGTTCAAGTTCCTTGATGAAAGTATCAACAATATAGAACAAAGAATTAGTAGAATACAATAAATAATAGAACGCACTGTTAAACCTGTGACAGAAAAAGTGAAATTATATTAGTATTATAACTTAATTTATAGCTGCATAAAAAATAAATATTAGAATTTCTTATCAATAAGAATGGTAAATATTACGTTTACGGAGCAACGAGACATAGCTGTGACCTTTACATATGTTATCAGCCATCACTGTAAACAACATTCAAAAAGTTTTAGCCGTCGCTCATTATTTATTAAAAAAGTTATTAACATATAAGTTATATTACTTTATATTATATTATTATATATTTTTATTTATTTAAAAAATTATATTTAATTAAATTATAATAAATATTAACAATTATATTAAATTATAATTTATATTAATATTTACTTTACTTATATTTACCTAAATTTCCATTTCACGAATATCTATATAGTATTTCGGTAATGCCATGTTTAAATGTACATTTTACGTGTATACGTTCATCGCTAAGAGGCAGATTTCCAATAAGTAATTCGTATTCAACTGAAGATGTTGCTTCACAACTGGATTTTGCTAATATCGGTAAATAATCAGTTATTGCAATTTCTTGTAGAAAAAAAGTGATACGCAATAATATTATTTGTCTGCATGAGTCATGAGTTACGAGTTGTCAATTATGAGTTACAAGTTACATCAGTGATCCATTTGTTTTGCATTGTCTCAATGTTAATTATAGGCATATCTGTGGCAAAAGAAAACATAGTATGTAAAGAGAAAATAGTATGTAATTTCAAAGTAAATCAATTATGCAATACATGGTTTAAACGACCTAAATTAAGACTTCAATGTATTTGTCGATTTATTGGATATTTTGTCATGATACGACCACCTCAACACGAGTTTCTTCGAACTCATTTAAATATGTGCGACAGAGATGTAGCTGACTAGACAAACTTTTGTCGTGAAGTATTTATCACTTACTTTTCTTTATTTTTAAAATAAAGTAGGAAAAGTCCTCCTTTTTACACCTATTATTATATATTATTTCTTAACACCTAATTATTTTTCAAATTCGCATTTTCTAGAAAATATATTTACCGTAAAATTACAAAGTACACATTGTTACATTTTACCTTTTATTGCAATGGATCATTAAGAACGAACGTAAACTTGGAGGTCCTAACGTAATTGTTGAAATTGACGAAGCTCTATTAGGCAAAAGAAAATATGAGAGACAGAAGACAGTTAATTAAAGGCCAATGGGTATTCGGAAGCTTTGAAAGAAATACGAATAAATATTTCATGTCTGTAAAAGACCGTCGAACAAAAACATTAATAGATATAGTCCATCAAAAAATGAAACCTGAAACTATTATTTAAAGCGATTCTTGGCGTCCACATGATGGATTAAAATATGAAAATTATATTCATCAAAAAGTCAATTACAAAACTAATTTTGTTGATCCTGAAACAGGAGTATACATCCAAAACATAGAACATTTTTAGCATGAAATGCAGGCAAATGTATTACGTTACGGACAACGAGAAGTTCATTATATTTATTATTTAGCTGATTTATTTTTAAACGAACTTACAAATTGTAAGATTGCATCCATGCATTTTTCGATATTATGGCTTCAATATATCTTTTTGACGAGAATATTATTGATATAACAGGCATCTTTAATTAATAAACATTATTATATTTTATATTATTTAATGTATTATTTATTATATCTTTATTTTTATTATTTATTATAT